>NW_010258927.1:1623-5296 GCF_000690775.1 Eurypyga helias
AATTCTAAAAATCACACCCATAAGTCAAGAAGACCCTTGCCCAAGTGAAGACTCTTCCCTTGAGCATGTGTATTAATGGAAGCAATGTGTCAGCAATATTATAATTGTATAACCAATCATTGTAAAGGGAGTGGACTGAAAAACTAATAATCCTTAAATTTTTGTGTATAAATATAGCACAAAGAACTCTCTTCGGTGTACATGCTAGGCAGAGAGATCCCCCATGCACCCGGTGTTGCAATAAACCAATGAACTATCATTTGGTTTAGAGAGTTGTCTTCATTATTTTTTGGCAACACTGGGAAGGGGAGGGAGGGCAGGAGAGGTTTTGCCTACCTCCCTGAGCAGAGACCTGTTTCCATTCCCCTCCCTTTCTTAGGTCCTTTCCTTCTGCCTGGTGGCAAGAGGATATGGGATCCACTGCTGCTTGTGGGGCCTCCAACTGCTGCCTTTGCCTCAGGGGTGGTAGGGTTTGACTCCTCCAATCTATCTGCCTCTCACACTCCCTGATACTCCTCAGCCTTTCCACTTCCTTCTTTCAGTTCTGCCACAAGGCTGAGCAGATCACCCACTTGGTCACACCTCACTCACAAATACTGTCTCTGCTGCCATCCAGTAGGAGCGACAGACACTCCCTGCAGCCTGGTGATGGTTTTCAGCTGAGTGGCAATATCATGGCTACGCCCTGTCTGCACGCCTTACCTGTGCAAACTGCTGTGCCACACCCCATTTGCCTGCTCTGTTCACTGCACTCCTGGTCACTAGTGGTCCCTGGGGGCTGCTTTTGCATGTGATGGGGCTGGCTGCCTTCGCTCTTGTCACCACCCACGCTGAGTCAGAGCTTCCTTTCCTCAACAGGTCACTCCTTGTGCTCTGGGGGGGGGGGGGTGGTAGTGTGTATGTGTGCTTCCTCTCTCTCCCTCTCCCCTGCACTTCAGCTTGTTCCTCCTTGTCAGATTTTTCCATGGTTTTGCTGCTTCAAGAGGGGTCCCTCAACTCGATCCTCCAGAGCCCTTCACCTCGGTGGCTTCCAATTTCTGTCCATATGCTGCAAGATTACATTTTGCTGTCTTTTCATGTCTTGAAAAGTTAATTAATCTTGGATTTCATATGTCAGGTAAGGATTGGTCTTCCATCTCCTGGCATAGTATTAAGAACAATTCCATTTGCTTCAAGGTGAGAGATTGTAAAGGAGATCTCTGAGGCTGCTTTCAAGGTCTGTTAATATTTTGAAGTCACCCAGAGGTTCCTTGTTGGGCAACTTCCCTATTCCATGAAATATGAAAATCAAGTACATAAACAGCTGTGGTTTCAGTAATTCAAATGGGAAGATGGGTACATTATGCATGGCCCTGATTGATTGTTCATGCCTTTTAAAAAAGATTTTGGCTTCTACTTTCATACTATCAAAGCTTTTTTGCCCGATCTGTTTCTTTTAGGGTACTATATCCCACTGTTGTACTCCCTGCTGTCAGGGTACTCCAGCCATCTCTAGGGAGAGCCTGCTGTTGCCCCTACTGAAAAAAGTTTCCATTACATGCTCTTATTTAAGTGGACTAGGTTCTTGACTTAATATTTGTCCCACCTTAGTTGTTATTGCAGGTCCTTATCCCTTTATTATAGACTATTCAAGTGGAAGGGAATCAAGATTGTCTGTCATACTTCAAAATCTGCCCAGGATCAATTCCTATTACTTGTCATCTTGATAAAATTCAATGTTATTCTGGATCCTCATTGTATAGTCCTAATAAGATTGTTTGCATTGCTTGGGTATTCGATACCTTAGAGGTATCTAAGTCAGTATTTTCATGCCTTCTGAGGATTCCATTGGATCCACAAACACTAACAATAATTCATTGCATGTTGGGAGAACAGGAAAAATACATATTTAGTTAGCTTTGCTTCCATCTCATAGCTGAGATGAGTTCAATTTGGACCATTAGTTGAAGCTACCTGTGTTGTTTTTCTCTCCAAGACCTCACATCTGCAAGAGCAAAACAAGTGTGATCTATTCTCTGTGCCAAATGAAGCAAGGCGTGTGAAGGCATGTAATGAAACTTGTCATGGTTCATCCCTGTCGGGCAATATAGCACCACTAGTCCCTCTACCACTCCACCCCACCCCCACTCCCAGTGAGGAAGGGTCGGAGGGAAAAAAAACCAAGGGAGGCTCATAAGAAGTTGAGATAAGAACTATTTAGTTATATAAATGAAACTTATGTAGTTACTAACAAAACTATTGCTAAAAAGTAATTAAAAGAACAGAAAAATAGAACAAATTATACAAGATCTCACCACCCATGGACGGACACAGACTGGTTCCAGAACGGCAAGGCAAAAATAAATCCAAAGACCGGAGGAGAAAAAAAACCTCCCTGAGCCTGGGAGCTGAGAGCAGGGGGAAAGAAAACCTTCAACTGCCCCTTCCCAGAGCAATTTCCCTGACAAAAGACACTAACTGCCTGCTAATTACCGGACTGGAGAAAGGTCCGGAAAAAGACCATGCTGCTGAGAGAGAAAAAAGCCCCGTGGTTGGAGCAAGAACCTCCAAGGTGACCCCCCACACACACCTTTTGGGTCCAGCCTCTGCAAGCTTCCCACCGCCCCACTCCCAGTTCCGCTGGTACAGGTTACAGACTCAGCTTCATGTACTATGGAATGAAACAAAAACTTATAGACTGCCCTAGGAGAGCAGCTCATTGCTGCCTGGGACCAGGGCATTATCCACCCCTTGGTTCATACCATTTACATCATGCTCACATCCCACGCTATTCCATCAATAGCCTGCCCCCTCACCCCCCAGACTTCCGCATCCCATCCCACACAGATATCATGCCCTTAGTCTATGGACCATCTTAGAAAAATGTCCATTCGTCCATGACTTCAGGTTCCATCAGCTGTGGGGATCACTCAGGACATGAAAAGGTGGAAGGGTTGTGTGGGATCGTTGGGCGCTGAAACCAGCTCAGGCCAGGTCACTGCTGCGTTTCTGGCAAGGCTGGACCTCTGTAGGGTGGGGTGGTTTCTGCCATAGCGATTGACTGTAACATAAAGCTCAGAGAAGGGGTTAGTGGCAGCAATTAATGTCCCTCATGCACTGTAACTCATGGGCTATTTTCTCCCAGAATTAAATCCCCCAGAGGCACACAGCAGACTTCCCCATCTTCTGTCAGTACCCACCATGTGCGCCCAGGTCCTTGAGCAAAAGCAACCCCACGGATGGGTTTGCCTTTGCCTGAGGTGGGAATAACCCAAACCATTTTCCCCAGCATAGTTCTAGCATGTACTACAGGGACTTTATCTCCTTCTACAGTCTGTAGAAGGTTTGAGTGGTTTCCACCCCTCATTGCTCTCGGGGTGGTCTTAGCCCATTGTATCGCTCAACCTTCCCTGAGGCAGGTGCATGACAGGGGATGTGATACACCCACTCAATGCCGTGCTCTTTGGCCCAAGTATCTAGGAGGCTGTTTTGGAAATGAGTCCCATTATCTGATTCAATTCTTTCTGGGGTACCATGTCACCACAAGACTTGTTTTTCAAGGCCCAGGATAGTATTTCGGGCAGTGGCATGGGGTACAGGATATGTTTCCAGCCACCCAGTGGTTGCTTCCACCATTGTGAGCACATGACACTTGCCCTGGCGGGGTTTGGGGGGGGGGGTGTAGGCCACCCTG
>NW_010258927.1:5464-5702 GCF_000690775.1 Eurypyga helias
GTGTCATGGGCCCACCTAGCCATAAACAGCTCACCTTTATGTTGCCAGTCCAGATCTACCTGAGCCACTGTAATCTTAGCAGCTTGATCCACCTGCTGATTGTATTGATGTTCTTCAGAAGCTTGGGTTCTGGGTACATCCAAAGCCAGCTGGATGGCTATTACCTTTGAAAACTGACTTGATTCACCTTGGCCTTCATCAGCCTCTTCAACATGTCGTGTGGGACTCCACACAGCAG
>NW_010258928.1:0-1023 GCF_000690775.1 Eurypyga helias
CCAGGATGTCGGCGAGGGGCAACGGATTAGGTCTCGTGGGCTGGAGGGTTGTGGGTCTTGGTGTTTGCGGTGGGCAGGCTGTTATTTTCCTCCTCTCCGGGTGCTCAAGTGGAGAGGAGACGCGGGACGAGGAGGCGCGGGACAAGGAGGGTGCTCAGCCGGGGCTTTACTGTGGGCACAGCAAAGCGGGGCTGCGTGTTCATCCTCCCTGTGCCCCGTGGGCAGTGTGGAGGAGCTGAAGGCCTTGTCTGGGAAGAAATTCATGTTGGATCTTCATCTCCCGGAGCTGCTGGTTTTCCCTCCGCAGACAGACTTGCACGACAACCTGTTATACACGTCAGGACACATAATTCTGCAGGACAAGGTGGGAGAGCTGGGGAGCGGGAGGCTGCAGGGGCGGGAAAGCCACTGGCATGGGTGGAGGTTCTGTCCCTTGCTGGGTGCCGAGGACCGGGCTTGCGCTGGCTTTGCTGCAGCACTTGAAGTCTGAGTGGAACAGGTGGTTGCAGCCTGTAGCTGTGGGACTCCCCCATGGCTTTGCCGCCGAGGCCTGTAGGGCCAAGGTGTGCTGCTCCGAACTGGGCTGCAGAAACGCTCTGTGGGAGCTGGAGACCAGCAGCTGGGCAGAGGCTTCCAGCAGTGGGTGGCGGCCTTGACCCCGTCGCTGCACGCAGCATCAGCCGTGCCCCACGGAGGGGCCTGGGGGGGGTCTTGTTGCCTGTGTCTCTCACGGGGGTTTGCCCTCTGCCAGGCCAGCTGCCTTCCTGCCTTCCTCCTTGACCCTGCTGCTGGCTCCCACGTCATCGATGCCTGCGCTGCCCCTGGGAACAAGACCAGCCACCTGGCAGCCATCCTGAAGAACAAGGGGTGAGTGGGCTGGGGGAGAGGGAAGGGGTGGAGGCGGCCCTGGCCCCCCCGAGCCCGCAGACAGCACGAGGTGTCGGGAAGAGCCGCAGCCTTTCATCCTGCCCCCGCTAACTCAGACTGATGCCTGCTTCTGGGGGCTGGGGGCTCTGATAGCCT
>NW_010258929.1:0-1798 GCF_000690775.1 Eurypyga helias
TCAGCCGACGCTTGCCGTGGGAGCCCGATACCCAGCTGAGCACCGGCAGCTTTCCCAGGCTCATGTTGGACGCCTCACCTCGTCCCTGCTGTTGGAAAAGCCCCAAAAACCAGTCCTTGCCGGGCTTCCAGCACTGGGGTGGCCTGTCACATCCCCGGCCTTCCCATCGCTCCTGCTCCGATGCTCTCAGGGGAACAGCTCACGTCACCTTGGTTTTCGGCAGGAGGGAAGAGGGCCTGTTCCCCTGCTTCCCTGCACTACGTCACGCTCATGAGATCGCCCACAGCAGGTATGTCCCTGGGGGGAGGGAGCGTGGCAGCGCGGAGGTGTCCCCGGGGGGTGTCTGGGGTCACCCCCGGTGCTGCGGAGGCTGCTGGAAGCTGCGTCTGGCCGCAGGCTTAGGGGTTAATCCACTCTGCTGCTGCCGCCGGGTGAGCAGGAGCCGGTCACGGATGGGGCAGTTGGTGATGGGAGCTTGGGGTGGGCTGGCAGGTCAAGCGCCTCGGTCCCCTTGTCGGCCACCTAAACGAGATAAGAGGAACGGTGAAGCCCTCTGAGAGGATTTTCCCAACCGTGTTGGCTGTACCCCCGGCACCGGCTGGGGAGGCTAAAGGCAGTGCACGAGCAACGGTGGGGAGGTTGTTACCGGCCGAACCCCTCGCCTGGCCCTCCTCTTGGGGAGGAAGGAAAAGGCTTTCCCCCAAAACACGTGCTGTCCTTCAGCGCTCTGACCTCCCTTGGTGTGCCTCAGTTTCCCCTGCCTGCAAAGCAGCTTTGCTGGACCCCTGCAGCAGCGCAGGCCGAGGATCTCCCTCCCGGGCAGCACCTCCTCCCAGAGCGGTGCCCTGCCCGGGCTCCTGGGGCGAGACACCTCTCCCTCCTTTTTGCTATTCAGATGAACCCTTGAGGGTAGGGTGAGGCTTGGGGACCTCGTGCTTCTTGGGGAGGAGGGGTGTTGGGGAGGGAAGGCGCAATATTTACATATTGATTTGTTTGTCCTCCTCTGGCTGGATCCCTGGGTGCTGGGAAGGCACGTTGGAGCAGCCAGGTGCTGGGAATGCAAGGAGGGCAGGCAGGGGGAACTGAGGCATGGCAAGGGAGGTGATTGCTCAGCGTGGGAGAAGGTGGGATGGGTCCTTGCGCTCAGGCGGGTCCCGGTGGCCCTGGGGGGAAGCAGTGGCTGGGTGCACAACCGCAGGGCGATGACCTCCCCGGGCAGCACGGAGGCCACTTGGATCAGCAGATCCCCCTGGCATGTGGCAAGAGGGAGAGGGCAGGCCAGGGAAAGGGGAGGATTCGGGATGTGGGGCACCTCAGAGCATCAGTGCTCCAGATGCCCACCTGGGGACATGTCCCTCCCTGGGCCCCGTCCCCACTCAGGGTCCGGGGAACGGGATGGAGCTGGGTCCCTCCGGCAGGGCTGGCTGCGGAGGGCAGCGTGCCAAGAGGTGACACAGGAGCCTCGAATCCCTCGGTCCCCGTGTGCCGGGCCCCCCATCGCCGCGCGGCTCCGTCGTCTTCCCCCGCCACGCCGCCTGTCTCTCCTGCCTGTCCCCAAGTCACCCCAGAGCAGTCAGGCGGTGCCGGGGTGGGAAAGACTCTGGTGAGGGGGGAGCCCTGGATGTGAAGCTGTTTTCCCGGCTGGCTACACGTGTTTTCGCCTTGCCCTGGCCTTGTTTGCTCACCCGGGGCCCCTCTTATCTGCCAGGGGTTAATGCCTGGGGAGGGGAAAACAAACCTCCCCCCGCAGCTCCCAGCACCATTGGCTGCCTCCCGGGGTGGCACTGGCCCTTGGCTG
>NW_010258929.1:1933-2185 GCF_000690775.1 Eurypyga helias
AGGACAACTGGGGAGCAATTTCCTCTCTCTGGCAGAAGCCCACCCACAGCCACTGGGTCAGGGCTCTCCTGGAGTGCAAGGAAGCCACGGGGGTGGTCCCTGCAGCACAACAGGGGTCTCGGGACCACAGGGAGAGAGATGTGCCCCCATTTTTGAGCTTTCTCCCGGGAAAGCGCATGACTTCGGGAGAGGGTCTTAGGCGAGTTACAGCCCTAGAGTTTCCTTTTCCCTCTGCACGCTGGAGTCTCTGAG
>NW_010258930.1:0-499 GCF_000690775.1 Eurypyga helias
CCTGGCCTGGGGCTGGGATTGCCCAGGACCAGGACACCGATGTCCGTCCTGTCTGGTGCTGCCTGATGCCCCCTGGACACGGCCCCGTGCAGGTGGGTGCTGAGCCCGCTGTGCGTGGGGCGAGCCCCAACACTGGCTTTCACTGGGAATGAAGAGATTTTGGGTACAGACAGTTTAGGGCGATTCGCTCTCCGAAGCGTTAATCTGTCCGGACTGAGCTCCCGTATATCCTAAGGCACAAAATTCCCCGGCCACCCCAGGAGCTGGTGCTCTGCAGAGCACCGAAGAGGCACGCAGTCAGGATTTGAAGGCACGATCCCTGTTCCTTCGTGTTTGGAATGGGGCATTCCCGGTGCCAGTTCCCGCTTGCAGCACTGGGAAAACCACCACCAGACCTTCGGGCGATGCCCGTCCCAGCAAACCCTCTCTTGCCAGGCGGGGAAACTGAGGCACGGATTTGTGGAAGGGAGGGGGAAAGAAAAGCAAGACTGGACAAGAA
>NW_010258930.1:585-2501 GCF_000690775.1 Eurypyga helias
TTGTGTGGGGCTTCGCCCAGGGAAAGGTGCGTCGTGACCCACCACCACAGACCCCACGTCCTGCGTGACTCCAGGTGGAATTTTGGGTGGTGTTGAACCCACTGTGGGGCACCCCACTGCTGTGGGAGGGTTCCTGCTCCCTCTAGTGTCAGCGAAACCCCATGGCATGCCGAGGCCAAGCCGGGGCAGGCTGGGATGGGAGGGGAAACTGAGGCACAGCCCTGGACACCCACTGTGCTGCCAGCCCGCGAGCACTGGGCATGGGGATGCCCGGCGGTACCTGGGCTCCTTCCGGACCATGCTCCCATCAGAGACTGGGATTTCCAGAGGAAATGCTGGGGTCTGGGTGCCCCAAGCCCTCCCCCAGTCCGGGTGCTGGTTTTCCAGCCGGGCTGCATTTTCTGGAGAGGCAGATGAGGTATTTTGCAAGTATTTTGCACTGGAGCCCCTCTGCTATGACGAAAGGCTGCGAGAATTGGGCTTGTTCAGCCTGGAGAAGAGGAGGCTCCGAGGAGACCTCATGGCAGCCTTCCAGTGCCTGAAGGGGCTACAAGGGTGCTGGGGGGGACTTTTGACAAGGGCCTGTAGTGACAGGACAAGGGGTAATGGGTACAAATTGAAAACGGGGAGGTTTAGATTAGATATCAGGAAGAAATTCTTCCCGCAGAGGGTGGTGAGGCACTGGGACAGGTTCCCAGAGAAGCTGTGGATGCCCCATCCCTGGATGTCTTCAAGGCCAGGCTGGATGAGGCTTGGAGCACCCTGGGCTATGGAAGGTGTCCCTGCCCATGGCAGGGGGGTTGGAACTGGGTGATCTTTAAGGTCCCTTCCCACCCAAACCATCCCGTGATTCTATAAGTTTCTAGAGTAATTGGTGTCGAACCCTTCTCGAGGCTTAGGGGTGGTGCACGGTCCCTCGCAGACACGGGGACCAAAGGGGCAGCGAAACCTGCAGGTACCACGGGGAGAGGACTCCAGACATCTACAGCCCTCGAGTCCCGTCCCCATCCTGAAGTTTACGGAAAGGAAACTTCCCCTAAAAGCAGTCGCACCTCTCCTCCCGGTATTTCTAGTCCCAGAGACGTCCTGATTTACACGCTGTCCTTGGAACTTCCAGGCTACGTTTATCCGTGTGTGGTTTGTCGCTTCGTGGGCAATCACCGTCCTCCAGCCTGAGAAGCTCCTTCTCCCTCCACGCGTTCGGAGACGGCCTGTGCGTCGTCGGTCCAACGGGCCAGGCTGTGCCGGTCCCCGCTCCCGCTGCATTTCCACAGGCAGACCAGTATCCCGCCCGTTAGCGGCTCCTCCGCCTTCCCCGGAGATTCCCAGCAAAAGCAGACCGCTCGGGATGAGAGCGCAGCCCTCTCCAGCCGCGACGTCGCTTTGGCTGCGTTTACACAAGCTTTTTTTATGGTTCATTCCCCACTCTTCCAGGCACCAGAACTTGGACCTGCCTACCCTGGGCACGCGACAACACGCGTGTCCTCCCTCTGCGCGTGGCGTCCGTGCCAGTGCGCGTGCAGGGGGAGGCGAGCACGCCCGGACCGGGTCAGTGCGGCTCCCGGTCGGCTTTGCCGTCGCCGGTCCCGGTGATGCCTCTGATCCAACGGATCAGCCTGCAGAGCCCCCCGACCGCCCCTATTGCCCACTGCCTGCGGGTGGTCTGTGACCCTGCTGGCTTTGGTTCCCGGACAGCTGTTCAGGGATGAGATGGAGCATCCTTGTTTCATTCCAGCCAGGTCCAACAGCAGCCGGACCAGGACCCCATCGTTCTTCTTGGGTGGCTTTCCAGCACGGGAAATCCCTCGGATGTGGTCTGCTGTTCCTCTCTGCTCCGCATGCCTCCTGGCACTGCCGGGGAACTCGGCTGCCCTTTCCCTCATTAGGGCGGAGCGGAGTCTCCGCGCACCCACGTA
>NW_010258930.1:2560-2794 GCF_000690775.1 Eurypyga helias
GAGCCGCTTTGGCACCTGCCAAATACCCTGTGGAATTTTGCTAGCCGGAGTTAAACCACAACACCTGCCCAGACGTCTTCATCCACACATTCACGGGCGTGGAATCTGCTGTCATTCCGGCGATGGCCTCCGATCGCTACGTGGCCATCTGCCACCCCCTACGCTATCCCTCCATCCGCACCAACGCCGTGGCCACCAAGATGTGTGTGGCATAGAATCATAGAATCACGGAAT
>NW_010258931.1:0-1639 GCF_000690775.1 Eurypyga helias
GCGAGGCTGGAGGAGCGTGCCGGGAGGTCCCAGCCCTGGCTCCGGCTCCTGGCTCAGGCTCTGCCCAGGGATGGGGTTGATGTTTGAGGAGGGAAGGGGGAAAAGGGTTGTGAAGCCCCCAGTCCCTGAGATGCCCTTGCAGGGTGGGTGGAGCGGGGTGCAAGGACCCCCCAGCTGGAAGGGAGGGCTGGGGGTGTCGGGGTAACTGGGAGCAGGGCAGGCTGCGAGGGCGGTAATGCTGCTCTCCGTAATTTTTGTCTTTTTTTTTTTTTTCCCCAACTCAATTGGCCATAAAATTGCTGAGAAGCTGCATTTCCTCCACTTAGCAAAAAAAAAAACACCACCAAAGTGCCCAAAACCACTTGCATTTGGGGTTTCATTTAATCTCATCTCAGTGAAAAGGAAAAACACAGAAACTTGGATGCTCATGTACAGCACATACCGCTGTGTTACATAAACCATTTCAAACTGATTTATTCTAAATGAGTTGTTATAATCAGAATTTTCCTTATGAGCAGCTTTCTTGCAAACGTCAGTATTTCAGGGGGAAAAAAAAAAGCAAAAAAACCCCAAACCACCAACCCAACCCCATCGTACGACCGCTCCAATATTTCAAACTGATTACTTATAAACACCATTTCTAAAATTAGGTCTTTGGTGTGCGGCACTGTCGGAGTGGGTGTATTATGATCTGCAGAGAGTATAAAAAGATAAATGAGTTATTTAACCAAGTAAACGACGTTGCCGTAGAAATGTGCAGAGGGAAAGTGCGGGGGGGGAGGCGCGGGAGGGGGCCAGAACCCCGCTGTAACGTGCCTCCCACTGCGGCAGCCCGGAGGGAGAGCGGTGGAGCGGGCGCAGGGCGGGTGGGGAAAGGTTTCCTCTTGGCGTTGATGTTGTTATTTTTATGGCTTTTGGTACAAAGCGGACGGTCGCCCTCCGCCCGGCGCGGGGCCGCGATTTCGGCAGCGCCCTGTGGGTGGGAGGGAGGAGACTGAGCCGTGGGGCGGCGGGTGCACCCATGGGTGCTCTCATCCCCAGGGCGTTAGAAAATTACTGGGTTTAGATGCTTTGTTGGATCCCAGATGCTTTTTGGGAGGCAGCTCTGGGTTTTAAAGGCTTGACCTGTCTTCATTTTCTCGGGCTGTGCTCCAGAGGGAGAGACATCAGAGCACTGCACCCACTCAAACGCTCTGAATGTGGCTCTTCACCTCCACCCCTGCCAGGTTTTGGCCTCTGGGGTGTTTCAGGGCTGCCCTGGGTGCGGGTCGTCCCCACCGTGGGCCCCCAGGGACGCAGCCAGGTGGGTGCTGGGGTCAGGGACCACCAGCCCCAGGGCAGCAGGGACACAGCACCACCCTGCATGGCTGGGGGGAAAACACATCCTGGTGTCTCACAGTGCCCAGCAGCTCTCCCCTTCTCCGGGAAAATAAAGTCCAAAGTGGGTGAAAGCTGTTCTGCTCGCTGCAGTCCCCACTGGGCTGCAGATTTAGGCTGTTTCTTGATATTTTTTTTATAGTTTATCTTCTCCAGTGCTGCTCCGCACGGGCTCCTGATGATGTACCACCCCAGGATGGCGTAGGGGACCTCATCACCCACCGTGGCGGAGGAGGGAAGGTCGCCTGGCTGCAACCACACA
>NW_010258931.1:1735-1947 GCF_000690775.1 Eurypyga helias
TCCTCCTGGGTGCCTGGAGAGGTCCCAAAATATGGGCTGTAAATAGGGGAAAGCAGGAGGCTCTGGAAGCCAGCTGGCCAGGACCATGTCCAGGAGGGCTAGGGAGCAGCACAGCCCCGGGCAGGCGTACGTGTGCTGGTCAGTGCCAAAGCTGTTGGCCATTGTGGAAGGCGTTGGCCCTTGCGGAAGCTTTTGGCCATTGAGGGAGGGGT
>NW_010258931.1:2187-2489 GCF_000690775.1 Eurypyga helias
CTGAGTGAAGGAGAAGAGAGCAAGAGCTGCCCCTGACAGAGCCAAGACAGCAGGTATGGCTGGATCCCTCCCGGCTCGCCTCCCTTTCCCTGAGGTTGCTGCCCGGGAGGGTGGCACCGGGGGAACAACAAGGATGGCACACACCCGTGGGTGCTGGGGGTGCCCCGCTCCCCCTCCCTATCTCCATACATGTGAATGAAGAGGGAGATTTATGTCAGAGAGGCCCATCGAGCAGATGCTATAAATCACGGCCGCGAGCGCTCCCTGCACCAGCGGCTGAGGAACACTTCACGGCTCCTCTT
>NW_010258931.1:2527-2873 GCF_000690775.1 Eurypyga helias
CTGTGGAGCAGCACTCCAGCACCGGCGACGGCTGATATATATCGTGCAGGACAGAAAATACAAATAAAGGGTGAAGGGTAGGAACTGCATCATTCCCGACGCACGCCGCCGTGCCCGCCTCGCTCTGCGGCGCTGACTTTGGCGCACCGGTGCCGAATTAAGATTGCCACTGGCACATAAATCAGCCCCGGCGAGCGGGGGAGCAGGCAGAGTCTTTAGAGTGTTATTGTAGGGTAGCTTAAGGGTAATAATAAAAATAGTGATGATAATGCCCCAGGTTTGGCAAAGGGATGGCAGAGATGGGTTGGAGTGTGAGCGTGGGGAGCAGCCGCATCCTCAGGCTGGG
>NW_010258931.1:3206-9978 GCF_000690775.1 Eurypyga helias
CGGCAATCAACGTGTTCCTGAAGGAAAGCTGCCACCGGCGTGTGGGCGGTTCGTGTGTGGCCGCTCCCCGAGCAGCTAACGGGGGGAAGCGTTGTGGGATCGTGGCCAAGTGAGCCAGACGCTTGATTTTTGGCCCTGAGTGACACTGCCTGCGCTGGGGCAATGCCAGCAGGGTGGTACCCCAAACCCTAAGTGGTGGGGTCCTGCAGGGCCGGCAGCCCTCACCCAGCCCTCGCCCTCCCCAGGCTCTGCTCCCTCTGGGAGAGGGATTAGATCAGTCTAATTCAATGCAAGGACAAAAAGAGAGGGGAAAAAAAAAAAAAGGAAGAAATGCTGAGCCACAAACCAAGACGACAGATAAATCCAGGAGGGGAATGTAATCTCACTCGCTGGGCCCGACCAGAAGTTACAATACATAAATTATTGCGCCTAAAAGCTTCTATAATTTCACTTCTATTTGATTCACCATAAAGTACCACAATGCCCTCTGCATCTACCCGTTTGATTATACATTTGTACCAAGACACAGCTTATGCTTAAAATAACATTACTGGAATAGAGACGGACAAGAGAATTCATTTGAATGGAAATCAATTTGATTAGAAAAGTAAATTACCCAGAGTATATGAGCAGCATATTGCAGTTCTGAATAATAATAATAATAATAAAAAAAATAAATCAGTGGCAGCAAAGGATTTTAAATGTTTTCACAGCGCGGAGCCGCTCGGGCAGTGACCGAGCTGTGATTGCTGCCCCACACGGAGCCGGGGCTGGGTCCCTGTGCTGGGGCACCCCCGGGCAGAGCTGGCCCATGCCCCTGGGGACCCCTGTGCCACTGGGACCTGCTGCAGGGGATGAGCCAGCAGCACCCCCTTGCCCGAAAGCGATGTGCACGGCCGTGGGGGAGGTGTGGGGCCACAAGTGATGGGCACGGCTGTGTGCTGGACCGGGAGTCACCGCTCCCATTTGGGTGTCACCTGGGGTACCACTCCAGGGTGCTATCCTGGCTGGGGGAAGGGTGGCAGCATCCCTCTCTTTGTGTCCATCCTCCACTGCCAAAAAGGTGCCAAGGAGTTGGACAAAGCAGCAAGGAGCCGGGGAGGCCAGTAGCCGTCGATGTCCGGCAGGAGCTGGGGCAGGACCCCCAGCCTCTCCCTAAAGGTGGGTTTCCCGTGCATCAGCTGCGGTGCAAGGAGGCGGCTGAGTCACACACTTTGCTGAGCTGTGATATTTTATAAATAATCAATTGGTATTTAATTCCCATGTGATAACTGTCTTATTAAATCTAAATTTAATGTGTATTTGGGAAACCCTAATTTAAAGTGTTACTGCGTGCACCATCTGGTGTGCTCTCTAAATACAAATGCAATAACATAATTCAGAATTACATCATAAAAGTAAGTTATAAGAGATTAAAATGCACAACTATGTTCTTCAGTCAAGGCAGCTTTTATGCTTTTTCTTCTGATTTAGACACAAATCACAGCCGAAACATCCCTACCCTGATTAAGTGATTTTCTGCAGGGATTTTTGGTTTAATGGCGAGCGGGAGCGCACGGGAGGGAGGTTAGAGCAGAGCAGGAGCCGGGCTCTGCTGCCATCAAAGGTGATGTTGAATCCCTCTGCTTACTGGTGCCGGGGAGGTCTGGGGCCCCGAGTGCTGACCAGGGTGGGGGGAAGCGATGGGCACCCCGGGGTGCTGCGTTCCGCCACCCCAGCAGCGAGGTCCCCAGCGCAGGAGACAACTGCCCGCCCGGAGCACTGGTTTTTTTAAGGATAAAATTTCTTTGCCCAGAGAACCTGTGGATGCCCCATCCCTGGAAGTGTCCAAGGCCAGGCTGGATGAGGCTTGGAGCAACCTGGTCTAGTGGAAGGTGTCCCTGCCCATGGCAGGGGGGTTGGAACTAAATGATCTTTAAAGTCCTTTCCACCCAAACCATTCTGTGATTCTGTGATTCTATGATAATGCCTTGACACTGGTCAGAGCATCCCCTCCCAGCCCCTTTCCACCGGCGAGGGCTGAGCTGGCACAGCGGAGGCTCAGAGACCCCCCAGCCTGCCTTTTGTTGAAAAAACAGTCAACCATAACCCAGGGTTCGGTGCATTAATGATCTTTTATCGTGGCAGTAAATCTAGTATCTTCGCAAAACCCCTTATTTTTTCTCTACGTTGAATGAAACATGAGATTCCTTAATAGAGAGGGAAATTAAAATCTAGTTTTATTGCAGTTCCTGTAACTGGTATCTGAGCTATTAATAATCAATCCATTCTTGCTTAAAAGCTAACATTTATCACGCCAGCTAAGATGAGCTGACGGGCACTGGGGGCAAAGTACAATTGACTGCAATTACACTTTGAAAAATGTTATCTGTGCCACTGACCACTGGGGATAAATGATGAGATTCTGTTTGTTTCTTCAAGCTTCAGATTCTTTTTCCCAACTTTTTTTTTATTGTTGGGTTGGTGTTTTTTTCCCTTTTGCCTACAGGTTGCCTCAACACCGAGTGCTGGTGGTGCCAGAGGGACCCTGGGACAGGAACTGCAGTGTCCCGAAGGCATGAGGCTCCTCCACGCTGAGTCCTGGTGAGAGCAAGTGCCGTCCGTCTGCTCCCATCCCGTCTGGGTACATCACATCTTCCTCGTCCCCACCTGGGCACATCATACCCAGGGACGCCGCACCTTCCCCATCCTCCCTGGGGACATTGTACGCAGTGATCCCTGCAGCTGGCAGCCAGTGCTCACTCCGAGGGGCACCCATGGGTGTCTGATGAGGCTGGATCACCCGACCCGCGCCCGCGGGCCCCCCTGCCGAGGGGGTCCCTTCTCCTGATTTCGGATAAAATGCCTTTGCAGAAAGGGGCTGCAAGCGTCTCTGGGAGCGGCACAAGCACGGAGAGGGACTCTAGACCAGCCTCGTCCTCCAGACACCAAACCTCTTCTGACAAAGACCCCAGCACAAAAGTTTATTAGTTTCCTTCCTGCCTTTCACAACGGGGAGGAAGAGGCTGGTGAAGGAATTGATTTG
Organism: Eurypyga helias; assembly: GCF_000690775.1. NCBI lineage: Eukaryota > Metazoa > Chordata > Aves > Eurypygiformes > Eurypygidae > Eurypyga > Eurypyga helias. The sequence goes on from NW_010258931.1 coordinate 6,232, forward strand.
CTTGATTTAGTGGTATTAATGAAACAGCTGACCGTAGATCTCCCACAGCAATATTACGCTGCCCGCGATAATTCTCCAGACTCCAAACTTTTCAAATGAGTTTTTGCAATTTAAAATTAATAATTGTTCTGTCTAGAACAAGGATAATTAAATGCCTGTTCATCCTCATTATTGTCAGCCTTGTGATTTGTTGTTTTCCCTGTAATAAAATTAACCGGTTTAACTAATGGGTGCCAAAACTTGATAATTAAAGCTGAGCAAATAATTTGCAACAAATAATTTACCCACTGGATTTGGCGGGGTCTGTGGCAGAGACAGGGCCGACGGCGAGGGGCTGGGAGCCAGCGGCGATGCCCAACCCTGTGCGGGGCACCCTGGGTAACCTCCTCTGCCTTACAATGGTCATTTTTTTTTTAATGAAAATTCTTCTATTTTTTTCTTTTTCAGAAAAGAGGTTCCCATCACGGGCTTTGTCTCACAACTGGAGCAAGAGGCAGAGCATTCAAGAGAGGTCCGTAGGCTCATCCCCCGGTGAGGAGGCCCATAGGAAGCGGCAGCTGCTCCCTGGTAAATCCCGACGATGGCGTGTAGGTGGTCGATAATGGGAACTCTCAGGGGAGGAGAGAAATTAAAATAATGAGCCAACAACAGAAATTTGGTCAGACACACTCTTCTAACAAGAATGGACTTTAAAATTATGGTTATTAGCAAAGTTTCATTTCAGCAGCAGTTAAAGAAGCTTTAGAAGGTGCCGCAATTAATTTGCAAGCTTATATTACACATTATAACGCGAGGGGCCATTAACGAGGCGGTGACATTAAATTTAATGTACTTGGCGAATGGGACAGTTTGCCTCTCCCTCCTGGGTGTGTTCCTGGGCGGATGGCTGGGGTTCAGCGCCGCTGTCTTTCTCCCCGGGGGCAGCGGTGCCGGGGACCCCTGGCACTTGGGCGTCGGGCAGGGCTGCGCCGGCACCGGGGGGGTTATTGCGGGGATACCCCATGGCGCTGTGGCCGTGCTGGGGCTGGGGGGCACTGGTGGTGGGAAGCAAAGTTTTGGCCCCAGCCCTGCGGCACAACCAACAAGGCTCAGATGAATATAAGGAGAATGTGGAATGTCTCATACCTATAACTTTAAATTAAAAAAGCAATGTACTGTTTATTGGTTCTTGTGAGTGTCTCCAGAGCGGCAGGCTCATAAAGATCATATTACAGTACAAGCCATTATGCAAAGAGTTTACTATATATACATTTCTAAATGCTTCAGCAAACAGCAGCCTACTTACGAGCAGAGAAGGATAACTGGTTCGTTTGGGGTAACAAATGATCCTTGATTTGATTTTAAATGCAATGACAGCAAAATTTATTTCTTATTTAATCACTTGCCAGAGCTGTTGAGGACGGGATGGTATTAAACTGCACAATGCAGCATATGACTACTGAATCAGTTGAAATAGGCATAAGAATATATTATGTTTATAGGATAGAAAAAGATTGTACAGCAATGCATATAACTAGAATGGGTATTTTTGTCATTTATACAGTAGCTTATATCATTATTTCTTCCCGCTTCCAATTTTTCAGTAATAAAAATACAGGGGATGTGATTCTCTTTGCATTACAGATAAACCATCTTGATTCTTTATTAAATATTTTTATTAATCCGAAGTACTACAAAGCATTTGAGCAGATAAATCAGGCTCCGAATAGTCATTTCCTCTCTGCTATGGCTCTATAAAGTGGATTCATTTATGAGTGCGCAATACCAGAAAAGAAGGTTTCCATATTCATTAATATTCTCCCTTATACTCCTGGGTTTATGTCCCGCTGTGCCGTGCAGAGGGACTAGCACTGACTTGGTCCCCAGAATGAAACAGGGCTCGGTAATCTGCCCTGCGATCCCTTCCTGGTCTGTGTCCAGTTTAATTAGGAATCACCACTCAGACACCACCGACAGCCCCAGCAGGGGGGATGCCTGGGCTCCCACCAGCCCCGGCTCCCCCAGCCTCCCCCCGTGTCCTGCTCAGCAGCATGGGGGCACCAGCACCTTGGGGGTGATTTGGGGATGGATCCAGCCCCAGCATCATCCCCTCGCTGCCAGACCAGAGCCTTTGCCCACCACCCCAGCCACCCTCACCGTAGGATGTGGGCATCCCGTTATTTGGCAGAGGGACCAACAGGGAATTTGGGGATCAGCCCCTCCTGGACCAGTGCCTGATACCATAGGGGTCTGCCAGACACTGTTCGACCCCCTGAAGTGTCACTGGCCTCTCGCTGTCCCATCACCCCACATCCTCCCACCCTACAGAAAGTGGCACTTTGGGGCCAGCACCACACTTTTGGCCAAGCCCCTCACAGCCAAGCAGCTCCGGGCTCCCTGCAGCACGGCTGTCCCAGGGGATGGTGCCAGGGGAGTGACACACCAGTGCGGGGGCAAGTTGGAGCTGTCAGCATTCAGCCTTCGACAGCTGACAAGTCATTTAGTCATCGGAGGAGGCTGCGGAGAGGCACAAAGGAATTAAACCTATTTAAAACACAGCCAGGTGTGCAAACAAGTTTATCCTATTGTAACAGCTAACGCGTGAGTCAGGGGGGCTCTATAAAGGTTACAGCAGCCACATGGTTATTTAGGGCTCCCTGGGAGATGTGACATTTGGTGTCTGCATTTGCTGGGGCCATGGGACTCGCCGGGGCCATGGGAGCTGCTGCCTTCACCCCACAGAGCTCAGGGCTGCGTTTCTCTGCCCCACGCCAGAGTCAGCCTCATCCTTCGCCCCTCCTCGCCCCAACTGCTGCACCCCCGGGGGACTTGGCTTTGATTTCACGTTTTACGGCAGCAGCTGTCTAACATTTGTTTGCTGTTTGGAAACAGGAATTATGGCACTCGGCAAAACACGGGGTCCCGCCGGGGCTGCTGCTGGCAGCCGGCACAGCCCCAGCCCAGCACCCCGGGGCTCTGGCACTCCAAAACGTTCCTCCCGCTACGGGTGGCCTTTAGCAGCCAAGCTGTGATCGCACCCCGGGGAGCAGGAGCCCGGCTGCGGGGAGGTTTAGCCATGTTTCTGCCCAGACTGCTGCTTTTTCCTGCTTCTGAGCATCCCTGCTCTCTCCAGGGCATCCTCACCCCCCTGCACCATGGGAGGATCGCAGAGGGTGCAGATGGGGCTTTTCCCTCCCCTTGTCCGTTGATTGCGCTGGGTTAGGGCACAGTCAACGGACAAGGGGTTCTGACTGTCCCCACAGTCAAGGGACAAGCGGCTTGGCCCTACGGAGAAGGGTCTGTGTGGGGAACTGCAGCGGGTCGGCTGAGTGCAAGTGTTTCACTGGCAGGGTCAGAGCCACTTCGGGGCAGGAGAGCAGGGGTCTTGCACCTCTCCACATGCGCCCGGGTGTTTTCCTTGCCAGGAGCCGCCAGGTCTGCACATAAATCCGCCATCAGCCGCAACTGTGTCACAGATGTCCCAGGACATGAATTTTTTCTCCAGTTTTAGTGCTGGCGTAAAGCTAAATTATGGTAGTTGTCAGCATTAGCAAAAGCCGTCAGCTCCCCTCTTGCCTGTAAAAAGCGCTGCGGTGGGGCCTGGGGGCTGGAAGAGATGGAGGAGGGTTGGGTCAGCTCCTGTTTTCTGGAAATTCTAAGGACCAGATTACTGTGCTGTGGAGCTGGTGCTGGCTGGGCAGTCGTGGCCGAGGTCACCGGCACCACAGCAAAAGCTCCGACCAGGCGGCAGCACAGCCACCTCGGCCA
>NW_010258931.1:10003-15992 GCF_000690775.1 Eurypyga helias
ATGTTGGCAAGGATGGGCAGCACGCTCAGACCCCTCTCGGGTCCCGTGGTGAGGACGGTGAAAGCTGTGTTCGAGCTAAATCTGACCCCAAAACTTAGGGCACCTGCCAGGGCTCGAGCATGGACGCCTTGGGAAGCGCTGGAGCTCTGCACCTTCGCTCTACGGCAAGTCGCTGTCGATGTAGAGCGCTGGCCCCTCGTTTCCAGGACACATCGATGCTGTTAAACACCGACTGAGGAAAACCGGGAGCGGAAGAGTTTTACACCTTCGCAAAACAATGTTCAAGAAGGAAATGAGCAGCCGGCGATTGTAATTGAGATGGATGAAAGGGCGTCCGGCTTCCCCCAAAGCGTTTCAGGCAACGTACTTGAGAAGAATATGAAGTGCTGCTGCTCTCTAAAGATCGCCACGCTGCGGCTAAATTATTAATGACTGGGAATGATTTCATATTTAATCTAAAGACTATTAATTACACTGCAGAAGAGCAACACACCATCCTGAGAGCCCCTCTCACCAACTGAATAATTTAGTGATGTCCCATATTTTACCTCAATGTCAAGGCGGGCAGCGACGCGCCTCCTGCGTGTGCAGCCCCGTAGCGTTTGGGGCAGACACTGGTGTCCCAAGGGGTACGTGGTGCTGAGGACTATCCCCGACCTCCAAGCCCCCTGGCCCAACGAAGGGCACCGGGTGGAAGGGGGCGCGTGGGGCTCCTGTAGGGTGGGGAGCATGGTTGTCCCCCTGCCCCGGCCAGGCTCGGAGCCCAGCGGCAGCCCCGGCTGCGGTAACACTGAAGACAGATGTTTATTTGTCCAGGATTATTTGCTGATCACTGTTACGGTGATCCAAGATGATCATTAAAAAGTGAAATGGGCTGTTTAATAATAATGCTCAGAGCACGCAGTGTGCCTCGCATTACGAGGATGTTTAAGCATGAGCCCAATTAAGTCCCTCACATCCCTGCAGAATTATCCCAGTTGTGTAAACTATTAGGCAAACTCCAGGTTCCTCGTTCTCGCAGGCAATCCTGGAGCCTGGCACTCTGCTAGAGACCCATTTCTATCCTGAAGCTAAATTAAAATCCTATTGTGCCAGTGCTGCTAATATTTCCTGCTCTTGTTTCCAACAATTAAATTGTGACATTCTGCCAGAGCGTTCCGAGGAAACTAGAAAATGCTCCCGATCAGCTGGAAAGAGGAGGCAAATCCTCCTGGCTGCCTCCTGCCACCCAGATGCAGCGGGGATGGTCGCGGGTAAAGCGGCACCTGATGGATGAGGTAGTGATGGGCAGAGAAGAGCATTCATCGTTCTCCGACGGCGTGTGTGGGAAGCGGGACTTTAAATACAAAGTTGAAAGGTTTTTCTTCTCCTTTTAGGAAAGAAATCTGCGAGCTGGACCCATGCCATACCAGAAACCAAAACGCTGATTATAAGGAAGGACTGGAGGGATGATTTACACCCCTGCCACCCCCAGCACCGCCAGCAGCCTGATTCTGCCGCCCTTCCCACACAGGTACTGCCACATCCTTTACAGACCGCCCTGATTTCGGATTCTCCCACCCTTATCTCTGCTCCCCTGGCTGCTGCCCACCCCAGTGCTCTTTGGGAAGGGCTCAGGGTGGGTGCCCCTGCCCTACACCACCTGCTGACCCCCAAAGTGACCCCTCAGTGCCCCCCTAGCGATGCCCCCCTGGTCGATGTGGGCAGAGCCGCACTGTGGCTGCTCTCAGGGAGAAGAGGGCTCGTGGGGACCTGGGGGGTGGTGGGGACCCTGCGGTGGGACAGGCAGGGGCTGGCATCTGGAGAGCTGCGGGTCCAGCAAAGCTGGCAAGAGCAAGCTGACTGGTGGGGGGGGAAAGAGGGAAAAATAAAAGGCTGTTTAAGAAAGAAATGACTATTTGGTCATGGCTTAGAAGTTGGTACTTAGAAATTCCATGAATTTTAAAATAAAGACATTGTGAGATTTGAACTTTTCTTTTGAATACTCAGGAACTGCAGTGCCTGATACCTTCCTTGGCCATTAAGGAGCTGTGCTGGAGAGCGGGGAGCGCTAAGTACTACACTGATAGAGCAGTTAAACACGGTAATAGAATTGTGTTTGGAGAGGCTGCAACGCCAGGTATAGAGCCCATACATAAACAAGGCCATTACCAGCCAGGGTAAGCGGTGATAGAATTTCATGAATATCCCTACAAAAAGCTTTGTATATTTATAACAACCTGCAGAGTCGTTTGGAGCACAGCGAGGGGCCTTTCGGAGCGATTCTGGAAATTGTACGACAGATCCGCCTGTCTCCGTGTGCTGGGGTATCAGCTGCAGCAGGTGAGGCTGGACGGGACAGAGAGGTCACGGCGTGCTGGGGGTCCCGACAGCAATCACAGCCTGGCCGACACTGCCCACGAGTTTTTCCAGCTTCCAACATTGTTTTTAGGAAGTTTTTTTAAGCTGGTCTTCTGTTGGCAGGGAAGGGGGAGCAGAAGGACGCTGCTTCCCCAGCTGGGATGGAGAGGGGAGCAGGAGAAGCGCTCGCTCCTCCTCCATCTGCCTGGGGAAGTTGCTAAGGGGCACGAGACAGAAGTTTCCATGTCTCAGAAAAAGAGAAACAAATCTAGGAGCCATCAGCCCTCCAAGCAGCAGGATGGGGCTCTCGTGGGGCTTCAGAGCCGCACACAGGGAGGGCTCAGAGCTGGGGTGAGAGCCCAGGCTCCTCTGCGGTACAGCCAGGCACCGGCTTGGCCGTGATGAACACAGCCCAGGTCCTGTACTGCGGCTATTGGGCACAGACAGATCTTGGTGCTCCCCTTGGCTGCTCTGCTGGTGACCCTGCAGCGGGTCCGCCCGTACTCCCGGGACAGGCTGGCAAACACAAGGAGGATGGACACGCGCTGCCGGGGCCCGGGTGAGGAGAGCCACGTGAGCCAGCGCCTGCGATCCCTTTGCAAGAAATCCACACTCTCAACCTCTGCAGCTTAAAAACAGGAAAGCAACCTCCTGAGCATATTTATTGCTTTAATTTAAATAAATAGTTACTTCAAAGTTAGGAAAACTTCACTCTGCAAGTTAAGCAAAACCTGAACCCGAGCGATAGGTACGCAGCTCGAGCACCAGCCATAATAAAATGCTAATTGCAATTCATAAATTATATCAGGATGCCTGGGACTATTGAAGATCCTGGATGAAGTGTAGTGTTCAATTTATCCTGTGCATGTTGCCGACAGTGCTGCCAGCCTCCTTCTTGTCCCCCTGTGTTGTTTTGTCATCTCTGTACTATCACCAATTCATCACAAAGGCAACTGAACTCTCCGATGTCCACCCACCGGGTGACTTTGTCTTCGCTACTCTATGACTTCTAAATTAAATTGTCAAAACACATTACTGAGAAAAATATCGCGAAGAGAAAGTTCTTTACCCTTTTATCGCATCTTAAGAGAGAATCGGTTTGATTTGAAGAAAACATGTCTGCTTCATTATCCCTCTGGCTATCATACTTCTTCACCCAGCAGCAGCAGGAAAAGAGTCGATACGCAGGTCTTGGATGACATGATGTAGCATCCCACAGGAGTTGTCTCCATAAATCCTGAGATTGCCCAGGAAAAGCTGGGGTGGGTGGGTGGTGTAATTTTCACTCTTTTATTCCTCCCACTCTCAGACAATTTAAAAGAGATTAGGGGTTTGCTGGTGCGGATTTCCCTGAGCTGGACGTCCCCACTACTCCAGCACCCGTTGGTCTGGAATGAGGTTGGAACAGCAGAAGAAATCAGCCCAGGAGAGGCACAGCCAGCGCCCCGCACGTGCCGAGGAGTCCTTGGACCTGGACTGCCCTAAGAGGGCCTCAACCAACTTGCAGAGAGTAGAGCAGTCCCCAAGCTACTCCAATTTGCACCAAAGGAGACCCTAGGCAGTAGCGCCTGCTCCCACACCCCTCCGCTTCGATTCTTGCAGGAGTCAACACTAACGCGACGCTGCTCCCAAAGTGCCATCCAGTGAGCCCGAACGCGGGGTGTTCAACTGTGGGTGGGCTCCATCCCCCCTCCCCTGGTCTGCCTGCCCCCCCATAACGCAGCCGAACGCCTGCAGTCCTCAAACCGACGAAGCTTTGCAACCTGGGACTTGTACCACTCTCAGGAACGCAGGAGGTTCCTGCTGCTAGATGCAATCGGGAAAATAATTCACCTGGCGAGGGAAAACAAAAGGAGCCATTTCTCAAAGGAAAAGAACTTTTGATTTCCGCTTTTTCTCATTCACACGTTGGTCTCTGGGCGTAATGGATCAGTCATAAAAAAAAAGCAAGTAACACGTTGAGAGCTCGTTCTTTTGGTTTTGGACAATATTAACATAATACACACATATTGTTTATTTATTCTGCCATTGTGCAAGTGAAGGAGGTAGTGCCCAACGTTTAAATGGGGTATTTTTAAACGCTCACATTTCCTTAGCCGTTATGATGCATTAGCCATCAGTAGTCAAATTGCCTTGTATTTGCAATTTTATGGGTACGTTTTATCAAGCACACAGGAGCTGCATTCAAAGCATGAAAATAAAGTATTCCAGTTGTGTTAGGCAAGCACCGTTTCGACGCGAGATATGGTCAGAAAGCAGAAATCTCCTTTTTTCTGCCTCAGCTCCAGATTCATCTCCCAATATTACTTCTATTTGCAGTAGTGACTGCTAAGAGCCCCCCTTACGGCTGTGTAACATCCACGCGTCTTCCCCGCGCTTAGAGCTCACAACTGAATTTAGCCTGCCGTGAAAACACCCGGTGTTCCTTCGCTGGTTTAAAACATCTCCTAGCAAAACGTTATCGTTGCTCTGCCCCACAGAGAGTGGCTGCTGGGGTCACCAAGCGTCACCTTCCCGAGTCGGCGTCCGGACTTCCAGCTCCCCCCATGAAGCAGGAAAATTGCAGGGAGGCAGTAACGCCAGTAACCAGACAGAAAGAGCGGCTCTCCCCGGGCAGGGTGCCCAGCGCCTGGGCCCACGCAGAGCGGCTTGGGCGAGCGGGACCCGGTGAGCAGCTGGTGCTCAGCCTCCAGCAGCAGCTGGCTGGAGCCAGGGCTTGCCACTGGGCCCTTGGCAATGGCAGGACCTGGGGACACCCCACCGCTCCCCTCAGACCGCGGGATCAGCCCCAGTGGACACCCCACGGCTCCAGGGCCATGCTCGTGGGTGGCTGTCGTGGAGGCTGTCTCCCAAGGGAGCTGCTGCTGGCAGGGAATTTGCTGAGCGGGAATTTGCTCCCTCTCGTGGGCTCTGGGAGCTGGTATCTGCGCCCAGCACGCCAGCAATGGTGGCAGAAAGAGATCGGATTCTTTTGCATCTTGGAAAACAGGAAAGAAAATCTCTAGTTTGACCCTGGGAGTTGCTCGCACAGAGTGGTATCAGCATGAAGACCCCCAGAGATGCACTCCTGGCTCAGACCTCAGCAGTACCTGGTGCTTTTGACAACCCAGAACTAAATCTGCTTTTTGACGGGATCGAACCTTGGCTCGCCGGAGCTCTCAGCTCCTTCTCACGTAACACTTTATTGCTTTTATTGTCTCTGGGTCTGCTAATTCTGTCTGGATTTATTTCTTCCAGAGATCTTTAGCTGCTGTTCAACCAACTCCAGGCAGAGTGTGTAACATGAATATTACAGCGCTCACTCTCAGAGATGAAATGATGACATATTCCTCCTATTTTCTAGACAAGTACAGCTCCATTTAATACATACATAAAAATCCAGCAGCTATAGCTGGATTTTCATTTCAAGCTCCCTTTAACAGTGTAGTTAACACACAGAGGAAAAGCCATAGCCTGTCAGGCTGCAGGCAATAATCTGGGGAGGGAAAACAAGTCAACGCATACCAAGTGTACAGAAAGAGTGCAACTAGCGTTTTGCTAGGGATTAGTCCTGAACATCACTTGTTCCCTGGGAAATGAATCGCCGCACCCTGCAGCGCCCACGAGCACTTCTCTTCACAAGCACTGTCTTCAAGGCCAGGCTGGATCA
>NW_010258932.1:0-4391 GCF_000690775.1 Eurypyga helias
CCGGAGTTAAACCACGACACTAGTTCAAACCTCCCAGGAGGGCTAACAGCCAAGGCTCGATCCTGAAAACACTCATCCACGTGAAGGGTGATGCTTCTCTGACTATCCATCATGTATACACAACACACAGGTTTATAAACACAAACAAAAACACACACAAAATTTCTCAGTCCTACTCACTACATAGAAACCTCCAACTCCTTACATTTTGTGTGTTTAGGTGTACTCCTACAGATCTTTAAAATTACTTTAAAAAAAAAATAGGATTTCAAACATCAGAAATGACAGTCACATGCACAACAGGAAACCAGTGCTAAAGCATCATCTTACCGCAGAACTGTTTGGGTTGGAAGGGACCTTACAGGTCTTAGGCAGAAGCCTTCAGCCAAACCCTAGAAAGTTACAGGGATCAAACTGAAAGGCTCTCTCCTGACTATGCTGAACATTCACAGTAGTTCAGAGTAGTCAGTGTGTCTTCCAATTTATTTTACTTTAACAGAATGATTACTTATAAATTTTCTTACTCCTCCCCCATACAGCTTAAAAAAGAAAAAAAGGAAAAATATTTTTAAAAAGCTTGGATTGAGCAACCAAATCCATTAATTAAGAGTGAAAACCTTGACCAAAACGATCACTAAGACACACATCCAAGGCTGGATCCTGCTCCCCTTCCCACATACGAGCCATAGAAGCAGAACAGGGCCAGGATGCATCCCACATCCAGCAGCCCTGGATTGTGTGCAGCCTCAGCAACCAGCCTCCACCACTCCCCAGGCCTCTGGCCCTTCAGTTTTACCACACCACTTTTCTTTCTTGGCTCTGATAAGGCTGTGTTTAAAAGCACTAAGTCATTTCTGGGTACAACAAAGATCTCACCTGTAACCCTGCTTTAAAGTGTTGCCTAAGGGATTGGCAAATCAAGGCAAACCACAAGCTCCCTGGGACCTACCGCACCCCTCTGGCGCTCACAGAAGCAGATATGGGCCATCATCACCCCTCAAAAACCAGCCATGGATGTTCCCCTGCTCTCACAATACCACAAAGTTATTCCAAATTTTAACCAGTTTTGGAGGGGAAACCTGATAGTTTTAGGGATTTTTAGAGGTCCAACACTAGGTGCATCCCCCTATACCAACTCACAGAGAGTGGTGGTGGTTTTCTTTATTCCTTTTCACAGAAACCTCTAAGTAGCAGACAAAGATACTGTTGAAAGAATGTTTTTACAGCAATGGAAATAATCAGTGCAAGGCTAGTTTTTAAAACCTGCTCCTAAAGTGCTTGGAACATTAAACAATTATTTATGAACACTTGAAACATTAGCTGTTCCACTTGAAACCATTGGCAGGGCTTTAATAACAGCCCAAGCAATGCTCTGGAAGCAACACCAAGGACTCTCGCTAGTCACAAACCCTTTATTTCATTTTTAAAGCCGCTGTTGCTGTGCACCAAAATTAAAAGGTTTATCACTATGATTAAAACAAAATCTCATCACCGGCATAAGCATCTATTCCCTTCAGTGCTCCACTGAGACATTCTTCTCACTTTTTGACTGTTTGGTATGCCTTTGCTTTTACTCTGCTTCTTCCTAAAACAAGTTATTTCCACGGAAAACTTGACTGGGGCACTGCCTGCCCTCTCTCCCAGGATTTGGGCAGATTTTCACATCAAGGAGGCCAATTGACACCAGGTTAAATAGATTTTCTAATCAGGATTGAAAGCTCTTTGATAATGCAAGCACCCTAAACTTGTAATATTTATTAAAAAAAAGTATGGTAAGAGAGGAAAAGGGGAATTCAATGACAGAAGTTTCTCAATGACAGGAAAGACCACATATGTGAAGTTTGCAGGTGTGTTTTTTTCTGCAGTCCACCTTTCCTAGGGAGCCAAAACTGTTCAACATTTTTAGTTTATTAACATCAAGATATTCCAACCCAAAGCAGGATCCCATTACACGGGTGCAGCAGAGGCACACAGTCCTGTTCCCAGGATGGTATGTTTGCAGAGAAAAGAAAGGAAGTGGCTGGCTCATTTTGCAGTGAGGAAAGTGTGGTATGGAGGGGCTGAGACCCAGGTATGGAGGTGGGTGGGTGGGTGCCAGCGCCTGGAAAGGAAACCCAACCCTGCAGCAACCTGCCTGTGCTCTTGGTCTAGTACTTCCAAACAAAATACAATCCAAAATCCAGTCTTTTCAGTATCCAGCAGACTAAACCTGCTCTACAAGAAGATCCAAGGAGGGAGATGTTGCACAATTCCCTTTTAAATGTAAACACATTTTTATTTAAACAGTTTTTGTCTAGGACATTAGAAAGCTCTGACCCTGCTCCTGGTCTGAGAGGACACAAGCCTACTTTGCTCAGCTGTAGCCAGCTACCAAGCAGGGCTCATCTGCCATTCTTCATCTTGTGGTTATGAAGTTCCTCATAATTAGGTTTCATGTTTTTTTTTCTACATAAAGAGATGAAAGCAGGTGGAGGGCAGAAAGGTGTTTCCCACCTTGACAATAAGTGCTGTTGGCCCTGTGGTTACAAAGAATGATCGCTTGACCATGCACACTAAAAATCAAGGCTTACAAAAAGGCCATATTCCACTGGGTCTAGGAAAAGCAGGCAGCATGGTGTTAAGAAATAACTGAGGCAGAAAAAGCAGCATAAAGAATCTGAAAGACATGAATGCCTGAGGAAATGCAGATTTTGGGGAATCTGTGAGTAAACAGGCATATGACTGACTGAGCCAAAATATATACAGGATTTCACAATATTTAAATCATGTATCTTTGTGTTCTTAAAAATAAATTAAAACTATACCAGTGCTTACACACGGGGAACTGACGCACGCTGGGTGCTACTAAACCCGCAGCCAGTGGCCTCATCCTGCAGCCTCCGCAAAAGCAGACCCAGGAACCTGCGCGCAGCCCCTGGGAAGCTTAACCACTGACACCAGGAGAAGCGAAGGCAAGGCAGCGGTGAGTGGTTTTAAACTCCCACGTGAAGAGCCCTAACAGCGTTTGAGAATCACACAACAGAACGCGCCTTATCTGTTGTGAACCCGGCGCCCTCTTTTTAAGATGGCTGTTAACTTGCAAAAGTTACTGTGATAAAGGAGTGGAAAAATGATTTGATCATATTCAGTGATATTGCTAAGAGCAACAGGGAAAGACATTTGAAAAAGTGGCTTGCAGTCATTTATATACCTCTTTCCACATGTTAACCATTTTTACTTTCAATAACCATGCATCAGTGCTCTTGCTGCATTACCTTATAACTCCTTTTCTTCTTTATGGTCCTTTGTGGACACATTTTCACCTGCTTAAGTCTCTGCATATCTACCAGGCAAAAAATGTGAGACATACACACAGGTACTCTGCCCTAAGTGATAAATATATTAGGGACATACAAATGTCATCACAACCCTCAAATGCAGCTTCACTGGCTCCTGCTACAGAGACACATAGTGACTTGCCAGAAGTGCACCAGCCAGGGAAGGTTTTTAGGACTGGTGCTCCTCTCATCCAGGTAATTTGTTACTCAGAGTGTGATCTTATTAAAAGTGCTAGTCTTTCCTTTATGTCTGTTTGCTGCTAGGCTAGTTTTCCCTAAAGAGATGTAAAGCCCACTTTGCTCATATTGACAAAGTGAGAGAGAGTAATTTTCTTGTTGCAACTCCAGAGCTGAAACTCTGGACTTACAAAGCTGCCAACAGCTTCTGAATATTTACCAGAATAAGTTTGGCCACCTGTATCAGGGGCGATATTCTCGTAAACTGTGAATTTACAACCAGAAGACAGACCACTACCCTCGTTTCCTCTCCCTTCTTAGTTAAAGTTCATTCACTCCTCTCTAAACTCCTTTGCTATCTCCTGGAGATGTTCCCCCAACTCATCTTCCTCTTCCCTGAAATATAAGTCTCTGCAAAACCTCTCAGGGTCTGAGTCACTTGCCATTATTCTTGTTGACTTGGAAGAGATTTAGAATCCTTCCAAAATAATATTTTCAGAAAGATGTTGGCCCTTCTCAGAACACCTGCGAATCCCATGTGTTTAGGAGGGCTCAGCACCTGGAAAAGTAGGCTCTTCGGGAGACAGGCTATAACTGCCATATGTGGAGATGCTGGCCTCGGCTCTTGTGCTAATCCCTACCCCAGCCTGAGACATGAAAAAGAAAATTGATAAATCTGAAATAGGTTCAGATTGAAAAGGCACCTTATAGCTCATGTAGGACTCTTCTCAGGTGCCTCCGAGCTTCCTGGTACACAGATCTTACACAAGGTACTACTTCTGGGTTTAAAGATACAAACAACTAGCAAGCAGCACAGACTCTGTATTTTCATGGTATCTCTGTGGTGGTATTAATCAGTCTCACACTGAGCAGAAACATTGCTTCAGATTTCAGCAG
>NW_010258932.1:4422-22901 GCF_000690775.1 Eurypyga helias
AAAATACTGCAACAAGCGGCTGGATTCTTTATCATTTTCTGTATCCTGATGCAATTCTTGCAAGCAGAGGAAGCTGGGAAATCCTTGCACCTATGAACAAGTAAGGAGAGCAGAGATCTCTGCAGATGTGATGGAAAGTGTTGGGTAAAGCTTTGATAAAGCATCTACACAGCAGTCAGGACTTCCTTCTGTCTACTCGTATTGCACACCATTAAGGCTGCCTTCAGTAGAAGATTTTCCTGAAGAGATGGACTGAAAACACATAGGAGTGGGCTGTTCAGCAAATAGCTTTATCAATGATTTCATTAGCAGTCCAAATGTTAACACACACTCCTAGGCCCAGAGAACTTAACACTTAGAACTGAAAGTACATAAAAACCAAAAAGAGATGAACAAGATGCTTAGGGTGAAGACGTATAGAATACATTAGTCTATTGTATTTTAGGACACTGAGCTCTAGCTGGGGTTCATCTTATTTCCCCATTATTGACCAAGTGGTAACTTAGTAGTTCCTCATGAAGGAGACAAGATATTACTACGGATGTTTGAGAAATCAAAATATCACCAACATATGAAATAGTTGGATTTCCAGTTACGAAACACATTTGACTCTTAAGAATGCTGGAGGCTGAATAAAGGTTAAAAACTCAGAAATAATATTGTTCCTGCAACTTTTGCAAAAATCTTTGAGAGATGAATTTAGCAATATGTGGCTTTTAATGGTGTTACATTAAACAGCAGGATTTCCATATGGCGTGAATCTGCTGAATTGTATCGAAGATGGGGATTTTGTTCCAAATTTCTATGGCATTCTGTGATTGTGTCATTAGATACCCGCAAGCCTTTGCTACAATGAAGAGTACAGAATGTGCCAAGTAAAACAATCTTGAGTATGCCTTCCAAGGGAAAATACTGAGACGAACATTTAAAATTTGCTAGCCCCATTTTCTTTGAAATGCAGTGAGCTCTTTTTGTTAGAAAAGGGTTAAATGGAAATGTGTCATTTTCATAATAATAATGTGTTTTATATTGAAATTTGTTCTTTGCGTCTTTTCTTTTCAGTGTAAGTGTTGCTGTGTATGAGTGATATGAGGATAAGTTTGTGAGGGCAATTACCCATTATTGTTGAGTAGCTGAGTAGTCCCCTGAGCAAACTCATGCATAATTTGTTTGTTCATAAGATACTGTAGAGCTGAGGCTGCAGTATCTTCTATGCCCCAGCTTATGGGAAAATGGAAGCTTTTTCCCACTACTCTGCATTTCTTACCCTATTGTTTGAACTTTGATCATCCTTCTTGCCCCTCTATTATGGGCACCTTCACTGAATAGGAATCGCATATCAAGTAGGTTAAGGTCAGAAATACATCATATAAAAGGGGAAATAGTGAATTCCTTTTACAAGATTCATTATGATAATCACATCCAAATACATTATTAGAAGCATTAAAGAAATCTTTTTCTAATTTATTTTTGTGCTTCTTACTATCTGCATATCCTTGTTATCTAAGAGAAACAGTATGGTCTGCAAAGTTGAGGTTACAAACGTGCGGTGGTCTTGGGATAGACAGGACTGGCTTGAGATATAACTTCAATAATAATTTTCTACTTTTTTAAAAACTCTAGTATTTCCTTACATGGTTTTCTCCCCTTACAGCTCTCTCTTCCCTTATCTGTAAGAGGACTTGCCCTTTCCCTCAGGTAGCAGCATCCCTATTACCTCTTTCCAAAAACTTTCTTGCTTTACTGATCAGCTCTTCTGCAGCTTTACCCTGGAGAAGCCTCACAATTTAAATGTTGCTGTCTGCAGCCCTTCTCTAAAGAGCTGCACACATTCAACATCATGCTGTATGGGCAATGTATTTTGTTATTAAAATTACTGTAATAGGAACGTAAGCATTTCAGAATTATTCATGTGCAATAAGACAACTGTATGCCTTGATCTGTATGGGTTCTCCTCCCACCTTTTTTGTTTTTAGCCAAGGCAGTTCTATTCTATACCATAAGGAAGGAGGCAGGCTGATTAACAAGATCTCAGGAGATACAGGTGTCTGTATCAAGACATCACTTCCTTACATGAGTTAGTCTTATCCAGAAAACTTTTATGTTTGCACAGAGGTTCACAAATTTTTTCAGTAGTTGCACAGAAGTTGGAGGCAGCACCAGAACGGGGACATATCAAACTGTTTGCCTGTCTGGTATGGCTGGCACGCCACATTTTGGAAACTTTTCTTTTACGATACAGACTTTTAAACAGTTTCTACCAATACTGTTAAGAGAAAAGAAATAAATATAAGAAACATCCCTATAATTCTTTGAGTACATGGCAATATTTCTGTAACTGATTTTGGGTAAGATTTTCACAAGAGATTAGCTTTACAAAACCTGCAGAAAAGCTAACCCTAGTTTCAGCCTTCCATAGGAACAGTACTTTTCCAACACAGAACATTAGACGATCCCAGCATTATTTTCAAATTTGGACCAAGCATTATTGTCCAGACTTAATTATATTTGTGTTCCACTTGTACCTGACATTATTTATCATGAGAAACTGCTTCTTTCTGAAGGTAATGGTACGAATAGGAAAATAAAACATTACCCAGATATAAAAAAAAAAAAAGATACATAGTTGTGACAAGACACTTGTTTGGGGAAGATTCTTACTTTGTCTTTAGATACTTTCCACGTATTCTCTCCTGTTGGTAAGGTAGGTAAGGATTTAGTTGAAGCATGATTGTAGAATAGCTCTCACTTCCTTTGCATCAAGCCTTAATGCTTCAGTTTGGAAGAAATGCTAGACCAACAAGTGCATCCATCCCTATGCAGCTCTCCTTGGGAATGCCAGCATAAGGAATTTGTCAAAGCAGCCACCAACTGAGCAAGCTGAACTTCCGGCAAAAAAGCTCCATACAAGAAAGAAAGAGCCATAATTCAGTTAGCCTCTGCTGGAAAACATGTGGAGAGAAGTTAAATATCTTCACTCTAACTCTACAGAAATTACCCCAAGATGTTTACAATGTAGGACTCTCAGACTAGCTTTTTCCTGATGAAGTCTCAGAATAAATACATTGGGGTTCCAGACTGATTTAAATGACAAAGTCAGTTATTAATTTTGATACAAACTAGGGATGAGCCCTCCAAGACTTTATGACACCTTCCTTCACATATGGAACTCTGCCACCAGTGCTTTTATCTCCTCTCTTGCTCTGGATGGTGTTATTAGTATCAGAAATGCTGTTTGGATGGAAAGAGGAAATGGAGGTATAGCTAATTTCTTAAAAGGTGAGGCCATTAATCCTGTCAGAGGAATATTTGGATCCTAAGGAAGTAGATACTCTCAGGCTGGCAGTTATAGATGAGCCTGAATGCAGAGACTCCAAAGCCAGTGCTGTCACCACAAAGCCCTCAAACACAAGGTGAAGGCACAGTCTTTATGAAAAGGATAAATTTCCTGGGAATACATGGCACACCCAGTAATGGTGTAAGAGCAGCCTGCACCAGAGAAGACTTTCACCACCATAAACAGGGAAGGAACTGGCTAAGAAAACAGCAGATTTTAAGACCTGATATATTTGAAGAAAAGTGTCAGTTCAAGAATGATCCCCTGTGGTCAGGATACCCTGTCTGCAGCCCAAGGGGGACTGGGCTGCCTCTCTTCGAGGTCTGCTTCACCAGTCGAGGATGAGCTGCCAACATCAAATGTAAACGTAGCTATGGGTGAGCAAATATTTATAAAAAGCATTGGTCACTTGAAACAAGGCAACTTGTGTCAAAAAGCTTAAGAGATCCATTGAGATCATGAGCAAGGAACAGGGAAGTGGTGGGACAAATAGAGCTTAAATGGAGAATTGAAAACTCTGAAAATAGTTATTTTTGCCCATCCTCTGGTGACCCTAAAAATGATTCTGGGATGGGACTGATATGCTCTTCAAAACACTGAGTCTGAAAGAGCTGTACTGGACTTCATGTTTCCCGTGTCCATGGCTCTCTAGGACTTTGTATTTATTACTTGCAACCGCCAAAGTTTAGTGGCAGTAACAACAAACCCTGAGGTGCATGAGACCCTCCCTTCTCCTGTTCACTGTCCTGTCATCTTTTTGTTTTCAGTCTCACATAGCTTTAATTTAAGTAAATAAAATGCCCAACAGCCTGAAAATAGATATGGTACTAATTATAATATTCCTAGGGTCTCTAGAGATTCTCCCCCCCTGGTAGATAGATGACAATATATGATCACTGTCTCTTTATAGATGGGGAAAATACGGTCTACCCAGATTGCTCACAATGCAAATGGCAGAACAGGGAAATGACCCTATATTTTCAAAGTCCCTAGCTGGTAACTGGTACTTGCAATACCACACCTTAGCTCTAAATCATTAATAGTTACACTAATATACTAAAATACACTAAAAATTGAATTATCTTTGTTACTGTGAATCCCAAAGAGCAAAAGGAACATGATCCAAAAGATACACTAGGAAGACCTGCTACTGGAGAAAATAAAACTATTTAGATCACATCATACAAAGTCATACCTAAAGGCTAGAAATATCTGCACAATGGCTGTGTGGACTAAACAGCAACAGGGACACCCTGACATCTAAAACAGTATATCTGAAAACTTAAAAGTAGTTCTTGATGTCCAAGACAGTTCTGTTCCTCAGCAAGAACTCATAAGAGCTGAGAGGACACTGGGGAATCACTTGGAAATTATGACTTGCAGTTAAGTCCTTGATCAATCAGTGTAGTGAAAGGCACAGTATCACTCTTCAGAAGTTAATTAGACACTAAGAGTAATACTCTAGAAAGCTTTGAGAGCAGATTGTGTAAAGACAGCACCCCGTATAAATCATTACTATACCTCAACTCTGAATTTCCATTAATTATTAAAGCTTTCTAGGCAAGCTAAGCAGATATTCTAAGATGCATATTTCAGAAATTTCCACATGTTAAAAATTAAGTACTGTCGAACAAGCTTGGCCAGGCAGTGAGAGCCTTTGGAGGCCCCCATCGCAATGTACTCATGTCACTCATCATCGTCTCCAAGGGCTGCGCCAGGCTCCCTGCTGACGCACAGAGCGGCCCCAGCCAGCTCCCCCTGTGCACGTCACCGCCCTATCCACCTATCAGTTTGGGTTTCTTTTCCATGTATTTGAGAGAGACCTGGTGATCAGGTGTATCTGGGGATGTTCAGGAGTGCTCCTCGGTTCTTCAGTGTGCTTTGTGTCAGCAGGGTTTTAGATCATGACAAAAACTAAAGGAAACAGGGGCATGAAATAAAGGATTGGGCTTTGGGGATGCTATGGAGAGCAACTTGCGTGAAGAGCCAAGGCCTAACTGGGAGGTAGGAATGAGGCTCTTCCCCTCATTCTTCAGGCTTGCCTACAATGTTTTCCTCGGTTTTGTGATCAGACATGGAAGAAACAGAACTGGACCTAAGACTTAATTTGAATAAATGCTCCCGGCATTCTCAGATGTCGAGAGAAGTCAGACTTCACTGATCCTTGACTTTGTTTTGGAGTTTAATTAGAAACAGAATTCCATCAAAGTGCCCTTTTTTGGGATGACTGCATTAAGTCCTCTAAGTCCAACTTCCCAATAAAAGTACTGGGAGCAAGGGTCTTGTTGCTGTTTTTAATTAGATTATTTTCAGTATTTCCAGCTAAGACTAAGAAAAGTACATCTTAAAATATTTTTGAATAGATCTATATCAAACAAAGGTAGATATTTCTTATTCCTGCAGTAAACCAAAATAAAATCAAGGGATATTATTTAGTCATTGCAAAAACGTGGGAAAATAATCCCCCCTTCTATTCTGTGGATCATTTTCTTCTTAATTAAATACAAGAGTTGTTAACTTTATTTCTGAATAACACATAGGTTTATCCTTTTGTTGGAACAGACGTAACAGGAGAAGATTGGCAATGAAACTGTTTAAAGGAATTGGAGGGAATGGCAGACTTCAGATTTGCATGCAAAGCTTTCGATGTGATGAAATGTACCCAAATAGAGTGTCTCAATTTTCGATTATTCAAATCAAGATACTGCAATATTTTTGGACACTCAAGACTTTGAGCTGTTTATTTATTCATTTTCTTTCTTTACTGCCTTTGTCCCCTGAGAAACCTAACAACTGAAATATAGCAACACTGGAGAATATTTATCAGAGAAAACAAGCACTTAACAGGATTGCAAAATTCCAGGTTCTCAAGAAAAAGCAATAGGCATTAAAATAAAAGCTGCTGATACTATACTACTTTTTAGTGTTACAGATAAAAGAGACATCTTTTGCTTTCAAGAAGAAAACTAAGCACAACTGAATAAGAGTGTTGGACTGCTTTTCATTGAAATTGCACAGCAGAAGGAGACCTTTGCAAAAATACACAAATCCTATGTTTTACTACCTAGGTAATATTTGAAAATACAGTCACTATTGGATTAGCTAAGAAATAACGATTATTTAGGTGAAAACCAGATGAGAAAATAGACTAGGCATGGTGAGTGGTGTGAAACATTTTAGGCAATGACATCAGTGTTTTCTATTGAAGTTTTGACAAGGATAGATGATGCTTTACAACTAAATCAAGATAATGATTAAGAGCTGACCACTCCCCAGAAGTCAATGGATACATCTGGTCAGAGATGCTGTCCCATGTGAGAACCACAGCTAAAGAAACAGGTATGTAGGGCCGTGGGTGAAGAGGTTGGGCTGCCTGGGTAACCCCTTGCAGAGGTGAGACAGCAGAGGGTGAAGGGTTGTCCTAAGAGTGCAGAGGGTCTTTATGATGGGACCTTGTAGATGAGTTCTCAAACGTTTCACTCACCAGATTTTTCAGAATGGTCACACACCCCCTGCTCCTTGCATTTTCAGTAAAGCATGTGCAGTGTTCGGGAAGTGCTCTGAAATCCCAAATCCTTTTCTAAACTTACGATGTGGCCTGAACTAAAGAATAGCTTCAATTGTATGATCACCTAGTATGTTAATGAATGAGGGAATAGAATAAGGTTGCCTGTGCAACGTCAGGTCTGGCATTGCTTAATATCAAAGTACTTGGATAAGCAACCGGAATAATTTTCTTTTACTACCAAGTGGGTTTCTTGGACAGACCTAGAGAGCACACTGCCTTCATACACTGCTAGGACATGAACATATGTATCTTGTTTCCACTACCTCAGCAGACCGGAAAAGCATCATCCCAGCTTAGAGTCTGAAGTTGCCCCCAGTGCAAAGCAGCGCATCCAGAGTGCTGCATGAGCTTGCACCAGGGCGAGTTGTTCCAAAGCACATTTTCACTCTGCTCTTGCAACTGAACTGCATCTACTCCCACGCATGCAGCATGGGCAACAAACAGGAGGAGCTGGAAGCCGTAGCACAGTGGAAAAATTACAGTATGGTTGCCATCATGAAAACATGGTGGGACAACTCACAAGTGGAGTGCTGCACCGAATGACTGTAAACACTTCAGAAGGGATGAGCAAGAAGAGACCCTGTATATTAAGGAGTGTTTTGGTTGTCTAGAGCTTAATGATGGTGATGAAAGAGTTGAATGTTTATGCCTAAGAACTTGGGGGGAAGGCCAACAAGGCAGATATCATGGTGGGAGTCTGTTATAGACCACCTAACCAGGATGAAGAGGAAGATTAAATCCTCTATAACCAACAGGGAGAAATCTCACAATTACTAACCCCTGTTTTCATGGGGGACTTCAACTTACCAGATGCCTGCTGGAAATGTAATACAGAGAGGAAACCGTCCAGGAGGTTCCTATAAGGATGTTGTGGAAAAGAGAAGGCTCAGGGGAGACTTCATTACTCTCTACAACTCCCTGAAAGGAGGGTGCAGGGATGCAGGGGTTGGTCTCTTTTCCCAAGTGACAAGGAATAAGACAAGAGGAAATGGCTTCAAGTTGCACCAAGGGAGGTTTAGATTGGAAATTAGGAAACATTTCTTCACAGAACAGGTTCTTAGGTATTGGAATGAGCTGGCCAGGGTGATGGTGGAGTCACCATCCCTGAAGGGATTTAAGAGACATGTAGATGTGGTGCTGAAGGACATGGTTCAGGGGTGGACTTGATGATCTTAAAGGTCTTTTCCAACCCAAACGAACATATGATTCTAAGCCAACCAAACCTCGTAAAGCATTAGAGCAGGCTTTGCCTACAGGAGAAGAGTGGAAACTCCAGGGCAAATTTTAGTCTTATTTGTATCACTTGCATACTGTTAGGACTGATGACAATTTATTATCTATGTTCATGTCTAGGGTTGATTGCAGATATAATTTCGCTTTATTCTCATCTGCATGCTTTCTATATATAGCACTATTTTTTTCTTCCCTCCCAGCAACTTTGACAAATTCTTTTCAAGCTCAGGATGGAAAAAATGTTGTCTGCAAATCAAAACAGGAAAAAAGAGCCTGTCTCAAAAATATGAATTTGATGCTATTTCACCTGTGACACACCTTCTCCACCCTGTTACATCAAATTTGAAAGAATTTGATACTTTAAAATACAATGAATACATACAAATAACTCTAAAACCTATGATTGTTTTTGAAGTATCATGCTACATTGTATCAGACAATTCTCCTCTTTCATCTACACTCCAGAGAACTGCACTTTTTTCCTGAAATTCTATAGCATTTGAAAAGAAATGGTCCTGGTTTACAGTGATAGCGCTCCAAACTGTTCTTGTGTTTTCCATTAATTTTCAGTTGTATTGGTATTCTGTTCCAATTAGTCTCTGTTAGTGCTTCAAAGCTCTATCTTATCTGCAGATAACATCAAAGATGAGAGCTTTCAGTTTTAAATTTGGTTTGTAGCTTTTTTAAAGATACAAAGGCATCATTTGTGAATAGCTGATCAAATAGAATAAATACTTTTTTGTTTTGGCTCCAAAAGGGCCAGAAAACTACTTTTCTTTTTGAAGTTCAATTTCATTTAAGCATCAGGCCTTATTTTCAGGGTGCTGAACTCCCAGAGCTCACATTGACTTCAGCTGCAGTTGTATGTGCTCAGGCGGGAAACATTTCCTCTTCCACAAAACTTTGACACTTCACAATTTCTCTCATTTCTGTAGCGCAAATCACAGACTTTTACAAGGTGTCTAACAGAAGCATTAGCAGGAAGGATCCCAAGTAATTCCCATAACCCTGAAACTATCAGTTCCTTTAGGATGACTTCTTAATCTCTCGTGCCAGACCTGCATGTTTCACTCCAGCTAGGAGCTAAAATATTCAGAAAGAGCTTTACCTGAAGTTTCTTGTAGCCCAGGGAGACTCTACCTAAGAGTTCACAAAGTTGCTGTTTTCTCTCTACTACTGCTTTTTCTCTGACCTGGTAAGGATTTAAACAAAAGCAAACTTAGCAAAAGAAGAAGAAACTCATCTCAGTAGTGGTTAGCTGAGCAATAGTAGTTGCTGAGTTCAAGGCAGCTACAAGCTCCCTTGATACCTTCCTGAAATAAGAGAGAAACCTAATCTTGTCTTTTTCTTCTAAGAGTAATTTAAACAAAACCCCTCCTTCTCAGCTCTACTCAGCACCTCCGAGAAAGCGACCACATTTCAACCTCTGTTGGGAAGCAGATTGCTTAAGAGCATGAAGGGAAAACACACGAGTCAGTTTTCTCTCTGTTTAAAAAGAGCAGTGCTTTCACTGACATCTTATCCGGGATAGTGCTGTTTAGGGAGGTGCTGTCAAGCTTTGCCAGTCAACAAAGGAGTCCGTAAGTGCTCAGATTCCTCTTCGTTAAAAAATATTGCCACTGGTTTTTTTTATACGCGCTGGAAGACATAGCAAATTGCTGTTGCACCTACCTGACTTGCAAATAATGCTGAAGACTGTGATCTGGCTGTCAGCAATCCCGGTAAGCACTCTGCACTTGCTGAAAACATGAGGAAACGTTTGCTATGGCCCCACATGTGTACTTATGCACACAGATGTGTCATATTGATACTCCGCCTCTGTAGTTCATCAAACCATGAAGAGCCAGAGATTAAAGGTACTAATGGATTCCTGCAAGGGAACAAACTGGGGGGCACATGTGCCATCCAGGAAAGTGCAGTTTGGGAAAATTAAATTTTCATTTCTGACCTGCTCCAAACGCCTATATAGGAGAGGCAAGTGATTTCAACAGAAATTCTGCAAACATCCACCATTCCAACTACAACAGGTCTGGGCTAACAAGCACTTTGGAGGACAGGATGAGAGTTCAAAACAAACTTCACAAGCCAGGGAAATAGTATGGAGAAGATTGGGATGAAGTTCAGGAAGTACAGCTGCACAATCCTTTGCTTAGGTAGGAATAATCAGTTGCATAAAAAAAGATAACAGCTGGTTACATTGCTACACTGCAGAACAGAATCTTGGGAACAGGATGGATTATAAACCAAATAATTTTATGCTGTCACGGAAAAGACAAACATCATACTGGAATGTATAAACAGGAAGAAAACTTGTAAAGCATGCCAGTAACCTCACTGCTGTATTCCATGTGGGCAAAGTCTTAGGAGGAATTGGACCAGTTTTGGACACCACATTACCAGAAAAGTGAAACTCCAACAAGGATAAGATAAATCATGGGCTAATGAATATGATCTACATGTAAATCTTGAAAAAAGCTGAGGGGAGATGTAATATTCCTTTATCTGCTGAATTAATTATTACAAAAGGGTAGGAAACTCAGATTTTCACAGTCAGAACAGAAAGGATAAGAGGTAATGGGTTGAATCTGCAGCAAAGGACAAGTTAGGTTAGACAAATAAAAGTTTTTGTATTTGCATATGCACACACACAGAGGTAGTAGACAACTTGGCCCATGATGGACAAAACATGAAACAGCACGGGAGGATTTTCTGCTTGAAGCCAAGCTATACAAAGGCACATATAGCTCACATGTTACTATAAAACCCTTACAAAACCTGGGCCTTGAGTTTGACTGTGGCCTTTAATAGTTTGCTGCTGGTAGGAAGGAAAACGGCCAAATTCCCCAGCTTGGACAAGGTTTTATATCTCCAGGGTCCAAGGCTGGTTCTTTCTGCCTTCCCCACCCCAACACCACACTATCATCCTCTCAACTTCATTTCACACTTGCCCTTTGTCATCTTCTCCTAGCACAGACCCCAAGTAACCTCCCTCCTGCCCTCTTGGAAGATGGAAGACAAGCAGTCTCTCCCTTTTCTTTACTGTTCAATGGAAATATGGAGCATTCTTAATCCGACTGGTTTGTGCTTCCTCTGTGTTATTGACCTCCATGCTAACCTGCCTTTACAACCCTTTCCAAGCTTTTATTCCATCCTCCAGCCTAAGCATATTCTCAGAAATTCACCAACCTACAGTGGCGCTGGGTGGAAAAGTGAAATAAAGCCTCATGTCTCCTCTTGCAGGACACAGAGTTATTGAAAAATTATCTAGAGGCTCGATGAGGCAGAGTGATGGGGAGTAAAAGCGTACTGTCTTTGTACTGCTCAGAGCCTCTGCAGCATATAGATCATTTGTCAGTGCCAGTTTGAGGTAGTCTCTATAAACAGGCTGTTTTGCATTTGAAGCATTCACAGGACATGATGGTTCGGCTAAAAAACCATGCATTTTACATGTAATCACCAGGATAATTTGGCTGTATATCGTGTTTCCACAACTTAATATTCTACCTACAGATGCATGATCAAGAAGAGATTCCTTAACTTTGACAGGGCACATCACATTATACTCACTTTATTATTGGAAATGATCGCCCCAGGGTGCAAAAGGGAGCAAAGGCATAGTTTCATCATACTTACTTTTTTTTTTAAACTTCATTTACTGCAGTGTGGGGTATTCCAAAGCTACAGAGCGCCACTTACCAGTGGACAAGTGGCTAAATTTTACCTGGATTATGCAAAAAAAAACCCCCAACTGGCTGCTAATATAATACTGTGTTGTGGAAAATCCATGCTGTTCTCTCTCCTGGAAATGAAACTTTGAGGAACACAGTTCATATCCTCAAGTATAAAGTCACTTTAGGTCGAGAAATATGACATTGTAAATGCTGTACCCACTGATATAACTAAAAACTCTCCTGGCTACAGCTACACATCTTGCCCTACAGGATCTGATTCTGGACTCCTGACCTAACATTAGGCACACAAGGAAATCTTGACAGATTCAGTGCTTGCTGGGACCAACAATGAGGTTCTTTCCCTCTGCTTTGATGGTTATTACAACCTATTAAAGTTTCCTATTCTCCAACTCTGCAAAGACTTGAATGCACTCCCAGTTGAGCAGACCAGAAAAATACACTCTCAAATCTCAACAAGCATTTGCTACAGTACATTTATCTGGCAACTGATTGATATCACATCTATTTTGGCATTATGATATTTTTTTTTAATCCTTCATATAAATGCCCTATTTCACAATCTGGAAAGAAAAGGAACAAGTGATGGCCCGTAGCTATTTAATAGCTATAAAATAAAACCTATAAAATAAAAGTGAAATGAATTATCAAACCATAAACTAAAGTTCGGTGTTTAAAATGGGCCATGGCTTTAAAAATTCAATTACAGCTTTAACAGAAACAAGTTTACTCAATATTTTAATGACCTCCTCTCATAATGGCTTTTTTTTTTTCCCCCCTCCTTCGCAAAGCCTGGCATTACCGAGGATGCATGGCAAGCCTGCCTTTCCTCTAACTACTTTAAGATTGATTAGGAAACAGAAATATTGACGCATTTATCCAAAATAACTTAATTAAATGAGGCAAAAAAAAAATAACACAAAAACATGTCTCAGTAGAAAACGGGAGTTGATCAAGATTAAGAAAGGTTACATTTAATGGTCCTGGACTGAAAACATTAAGACCATTAATAGAACATCAGCAATGGAGAATACTCTGAACAGGAAATGCATTTAATGTTTTAACTTGCGGGTGGGTTATTTCCTGCAGTTCAGGTTGGGTAAACTTCTGCAGATTTGCATGCTACCAACACACAGAGGGGTCCTACCAGGCATCTCAGCTGAGTACAGCAGATGAAGAGGTCATCTCAGCACAGAAATCTGCATTAACTGTGTTGAAGCACAGGTACAAAGTCAGCTTTGTACTCGCTTGGTTGTGTCAAACTGGTATTGTCATGACTTGGGGAATACATTTAGCAATGGGCTGTCTGCGATGCTGGTTTCTTGCACTCCTGGAGGCTGCATGTGGACTCAGCCCTAGCTAATCCTGGTTTCAACAAGAGCTTAAGTGAGAAAACCACTTAAGGCCAAGACCTCAGGGGCTGTTATTTTAAGCAACAGCAGCTTTCAGGGCTGGGGTTTTGGAGGGGTTTTTCTTGTCTGTTTTACTTTCTTTGGGAGACATGAGGATTTTGACAAAATCTCTAGAAAAACAAGGAGGGGGTGCTGAATGAACCAGTGAGAAAATTTTTCTCTCTAGTTTGTTTTGGAAACAACCCATATCTTCATTTTAAACAGTGCTTCCGAAACGCACAGGAGCATCAGATCCAAGCTTCAATCAGATAGGTCTAGGCTGATCTGTCTTGAGTCCAGCTGATTTTATTAGGACCCACCAGGAGCTCTATAGCCTGCCCTGACAAATCCAGCTGAAGAATCAGAACCACTGATAAATTTAAAGCATTTTAGGTACAAGAACATGGAAAAAGGATAAGTGTTTCTGGGAGGAAGAGGGGAACCGCAATTGAAAATACATGATACTCAAAGCTGCATCCAAGGGGAATGGAACAAATATCTTCAAATCTTACCCCTAGATATTTCCCCACTGTGGTTGCAATTATTCCCAAAGTACCCTGCTTAAAATAGCTTTTCAAACCATGCAAGACTAATCATTGCAATTTGGAGATGTAAGTAGGCACTTACCATGCAATTCACAATTAGACAAAGATGGTAGAAGAATCTCAGTCATGTTGGCACAGGAGATTTAAAAAAAAAAAAAGAAAAACATTTTTTTTTCTTGTAAGAATGACATGTGATGGGAGAGTAGAGGAAGATAATTGTCATAACAAAGGGAATATGTTATTATTTATTGGCCACACTCAAGCACTGAGATCTTGGATTATAGTATCTGGTGACAAATGCTGCTTCAAATTTTGTAAATATTGCTTAAAAGGCAACATAACTGAGTAGTTCTGAATGTGTTCTGCAACCAACAATTTCAAAATTCAGTTCTAGGAAACAGAGTAACATTTTAGTTTTGCCTTATAGAAAAAGTAGGATGCAACATCTAAGCACCCTACAACCTTGTTCTTTTGGGGCTTGACTCTTCTCCTACTAATTTAAAGGGCAATAATGCTGGTAACTATGGCAGGAGAATATTTAAAGCCAGCTAATAAGGTACAGCCTAGTCCAGACTGTCACCCTGCCCTCTGTGCTGCTGCCTGTCAAGCCCACCCAGCACAGGGGCTTCCTCGAGAGACCACTCAGCCTTGTTGCAATGGCGGTAACCACTGCTCATCCCTGCAGACCCGTCCTCTTGTGTGATGATGGATTTCACCCCCCTGAGCTCAGGAGGGTCACAGCACTCAGCTCCCCACAGGATTAGACCTTTTCTTTGCCAAAGTGGCAGCTGTAATAAGACATTTAGGGTTTAATTTCTACATCCTTCAGTATTTTACCTTGCTTTTAGCCAAAACATTGACACATTTATCTGATTGGTCACTATTAATTTCCTAGTTCTTTTTATTTTTGTCCTCTCCTTGCAGATTCACTGGATTATGAACTGCAATAACAACCTTTCCAAAGCAATTTTTCTTTTTGCAAAGCTTTTGGTTTTTTCCTTATCACTCTACTGGTGCTGGGATGCTGATTACCCCCCTCCTTGCCTGCCCTACCCAGCTCTAGAAGTGCATGCAAACAAAAAGGAAAAAAAAAATACCCTCAGCAATAAGTTGGCTGATTCTGGCAGCAAGACAATTCTAGCACCACACAGGAGGCAGGCGGAGAGTGCACTGCTCATCCTTTCGGTTTTGTCAGTGCATGGGAATGCTGGACATCAACACACAGCGAGGGATTCGGCCGAAAGCACTCCTCCTCGGCGTCTGAACCCTGCTGCTTTCACCCCCGGTTGGGAGATACAGGTAACAATAGAGAAATGCTTTAGCTAACTGGATTCGGTGAAAATATAAAGCAGTTAGAAGAAGCCCGGACAGCCTCATCTTATTTCTAGCTGGCAATGGAAGTCAGGCACTGTGTACGGGCTGATAGCTACTGTATACCTAATGCCCTCAGGTACTGCAACTTGCATGCGAATCTTTGCAGTACAGCAGATAAATTGTCGCAAGTGCCAGTAAAGATTTTTTTGGATACACTTTGTTCAAGTTGCCTTTATAAATATTTATCATTATTTACATAATTATACCCCTCTGACAGCAGGCTTTACAGCAACTTTGAACTACAACAGGCAGGCTGGATGCCTCCTTTTAGCCAGATCATATCTATTCTGTGTGTTATATGTACCTCTATTACCAGCATGCTATGAGCATATTACTCATTCATTTTGTAATGTAATTTATAGTTACATTACAGAAGAATCCATCTACAAACAGCAACTATGTAATATTGATAAAGCATTTAGGAACAGAACATAAATTTAACGGCTGAGGTATTACATAGTATCAATAATCTGCAGAAAAATATGTGCCTGTGGAAGTAAGCACGATTTATTATAGCAGGGACCTAAACAGAGAACATAGTTTTTGATAAAAAAATTTTCTTCAAAAGAAATCAGTATCCCAAAATTCTTTTCTCTCCTGCAGATGTCAGAAGACAGGACAGACAAGGTAAAAATCAAGCCAGCAGAAAGTTTTGAACATGACAAGCAAAATATTTCTTGGCTGAAGAAAGGTAAGTTACATTGCTGAGTTTAGTTACCGGTTTCTGTTCAGACATACTTCTCATTTATTAAAAGTTCCTTTTTGAAGAAAAAGGCATAAGAATACTGACTTAAATATGGCCAGGAAGTTCTACTATGAGTTCCATAGTTGACTTCTATGAAACATGCATGAACAGAAAGGCCTAAATAACAGAATTTTCAAGTAACCTGAAAGCTCATTTTATCTAACATCCTTGCATTCCTGAGGAAGTTTTATTTGACCTGAACTATAAGCCACTACGAAGTACGGACCTACATCTTAATTTCCATGAAAAATTTTATTGACTCAAGATATTATTAATACTTGTTTGGATTTTTCATGCGCAAGTAAAGATCAACCCTGAATCTTTGGATTTAACAGGGTGTTATCTTAGAACAAAGTAGCACCAGTAGACAGCGGTTTATGAAATACAGACTCTCAGAAGTAGAGAAGTAATAAGAATCAAGTATAGGAGACCTTCCCAGTTTTAGAGACTAAAAAATGAGAAGTATTAAGTAAATGATTTGTGTCAAATATGGGTATTTCAAATACTACATTTAGAAGCTATTTAGAAGACAGACCTACAGTTGTAAAGGATTTCTTATCGCATATATCCGCACGCATAAAGGAGGAAGGTTCTTAGGATGTATTTTCTGCTGGAAAAATTGATTTGTCAAGTTAGTGCATAGCTTATTATGTCTTTATGTACGTTTGTTTGTCATAGCAGAGTTACTTCATTGCATTTCATACACGCAAAAGAAAAACATAAATTAAGTAGTTTCACTGCAAAGATTTTCAAGATGCAAATGAAACAAATTAAAAATCTGTTGTTAGGTACAAATTATATTTTTTAATGAGAATAGTTATTGTCTAATCCTAACAAAAGTATTTTGAGAAGACTCAACAAGTGACCTCATATTTTGAAAACATTAACTAGCGGGGTATTGAGGAAAAGGCTCATTTATAGCTACTATTATGTCACCTGTAAAATGTGCATCACTTTTAAGCTCGTGTAGTGAATTGTACGTTAGATCATTTAGCTTCAGGAGGGGCTGCAATAAAGTAGAATCACAGAATGGTTTGGGTTGGAAGGGCCCTTAAAGCCCACCTAGTTCCACCCTCCCTGCCATGGGCAGGGACACCTTCCACTAGATCAGGTTGCTCCAAGCCTCATCCAGCCTGGCCTTGAACACTTCCAGGCATGGGGCATAAACTAATGTCTCTGCCTTGCAGTCCTCATTGTTTATGCAGCAGTTCCACAGAATGAACATCTCCCACTCAAGCAGAGCTGACTGGCCAACATGCAGGCTTTGTTTGGCTGGACACCCCAAATCCCTGTTTGCAAGGTGTCAGCTAACCAGTAAAAACTGCAAGCGGAAAATTTGCAGTTTGAGCATCACAGAGCGAAATACCTGACTAAGGTCCGGTTATGATCCTACAAGATAGCATTGCACTTGAACAGCAAACATGAAACCAAGTTGAATATTTATTCCATCAGAAGGGAGCAGAGCACAAGAGATTTGCAACTTTACAGAAGGGGTATAAAGGTACAGAGGACTTAAACTGGTCCTTGTCCAAGAAGGGCAAGACTGGCGACATGCGCCAGGTGTCATCTCACACCTGTATGTCCCCGAGTTCGTTTCATTCAGTGATGCTAATTCAAACTTTTATTTCTCCACTTCCTAAGGATAGACATCACCCTGAGTTTCTAGATCATTAACAATGTTTTGATTGGTTTGTGCTTACAGGAGCTATAATCTTTTCCAGAAAGAGTCAAACATTGTCTATGGTTACCACTTCTCTCTAAAGTGCCACAGAGCAGAATTGGGCCTTCAAGGTCTTGTACAGCAGCTGAGTCAGTAAATATCTGAAATATGTCTCACAAGGGAGATTTTCCTTGAGAGAAGAATTTGGACATTATCTTATATTGAAGTTTGCTTTTTAAAAATGTTATTTTTTTCTTTGCTTTAAACACTTCTGTGGTACACAGTGGGGTTTTTAGAATATGGTGAACCAAATTGTCTGGAGCAGAAGCTTAACTTCTATGTTTAAATGTTTTAAAAATACCTCACGTATAGATTTCAGGCATTCCAATAAACAATGAATTGTGAAGAACAGACTTGTACTGTTTCCGTCAGGCGCAGCAAGAAGACTATATGTTCTTTTAGCATCCAGTTTTAAAGAAAAGTTATTTTTATTCATGGTTTTGTATTGATTATTTGTTCCTTCTAAAAGAAACAATCATGAACCACATAGTATCAGAAATAAACAAAGATATAGACTAGGCTGTGGCGTTAGTATCTTTCTTAGACTTCATTTTTTCCTAATGCTTCGCAAAGTAATAGCTCATGGACTGGTAGTGCAGTGGGTCACCACCAAAATAAGGTACCTATTCCTGTTTTGTTGGCTTTCAACATCAGCAGCTGTTTAATCAGGATGGGGGGCAGCAGATTTTAATCTGTCTGCCAGTTATTTATTGAGCTTCTGTCCTGAAGCCTCTAAAAGCAGAAATCAAAACCTCTTTCTGCAGGAACACCTCTTCCACAAAGTAAAACAAAAAGCAAACCAGCCTTAGAGAAAGTATTATAGAATTGTAGAATTATACACTAGATTGTGCTTATAGGACCTTATCTTGTCATATCA
>NW_010258932.1:22932-104498 GCF_000690775.1 Eurypyga helias
GGAAGGGCATAAACAGTCCTACTCATGCCTCTACATTTCAGTAAGTCATTTGCACCCACTGCTGTGGTCCCACACCCCCACCACAGGTGCACCAGGAGACTGATGGGAGTTAAAGATAGTGCAGAAAAAAAAAATAATGCTGCACAAGCTAGCACAGTCTTGGAGAAATATCTACATAATCATGGCTCTATACTGTTTGGAGTTTTTTTGTCGTTTTGTTTTGGTTTTAAACAGATTAGCACATTTTCAGTATCCTTTTATTTCTTGCTTATCCTACAAACCTTTTTTGGTGGAGGGCCTGAGGTCCTCTGAACACCTAGCAGATTGTAGAACTACAATGAAATAACAATGTAAACAGGGAAGTAGATGGTAAATGCATGGGTTTGCTAGACTAAGAATGTCCTAAATCATATATCTACCTCCTGAGGCACTTAGCACTTAACGACTGTCTAGATGTGGGACAGCATGAGAGAGACACTCCCTGGGCTGAGAGTGCAAACGAGGATAGTGAAATGACCACAGTGGAAGCCTGTGATGGGTTTATATCTGCAGTCTTTTCTGGTAGTATGGCATGTTCCTCAGGTCTATTACTTCTAGAGATCACACGAAGGAAAACCTGTATTTGGAATGTATGTATCAGACAATCACATGCACATCAACCAGAATCCATATGAATGAGCACTGAGAGAAGGCAATTGCTGGCCTCTCTACTTGTCTGACCTTAGCACTGGGGAGAACCAACTCAAGGAAAGCCTGAGGCATCAGAGGAGTAAAGCTAGACAATAACTCCTATTTTGTATAGGAGTGGAGATAGTTACTTCTGCCTGCTTCTTCCCATGAGGAAGAGCTTGTCACTGGAGATGGAAGCTGAATTTGGATGGAGATAGAGAGTTCTCCATGGCAATGTTTATACAACTTTAGGGAAGAGTGAAATATGGGTTCATTTGCAAATAAACATTTGTAATTACCTTCATTTCTGCCCTGAAAATCTAAAGCAGGAATCCTCTGCACACACATTATCCCCACTTCTAAACGTTTTGCCCTGACATGCACAAAGTGACATGGATGACAAAGTTTATATAATATGAATACACATGTATAAGTAAAGAATGATCAATTTAACTTGAAGGTAATATTAAAGAAATGTCCTCTGCATCCCTCACCTGTTTCATATAGCAGCAAGATGCGCAACAAACAGACCATCCCACCCCAAGCAAGAAACCTCTGTGGTCTCCTAATTAAGTACAGTTAGAGGGTCCTGTGAAATCGGGAAGCTACACAAGACATGCCCTTAGAAATGCAGTACCCAAGGATGAGTAACTCTCCCAGGGGCTGACTCAGGGATGCTCCCACCTTGCACAGCACAACTATGACCACAGAGCCGCCTCTTACACATGGACCAAGGCTCTTTCCACCATGGTGGTGATTTAGTGCCAGATTAGGAGCCATCTGGTAGGAAGGAAGGTCAAAGCGGAGCTAAATTCACCCCAGCCTTAGCATGTGGCTTTTGGAGTTCCTTACAAACATTTAATCTCTTGGTATCACTTGATGATTACAGCCATATGGATATGTGGGAGCAGGCAGGAGCTTATCAGACTGACATAAAGCTGTAAAAGGTGACACTGATTTTGCACAGGGGCCAGCAGTGGTTTGTTCACTATTCTGCATCCATTGCAAAGGGAAATGTGTGAGGACCTAATACTGCCCTCCAACGGTTTCATCCAAAGTTGGCCACAGCAGCCCAGGAAGGCAGGTCCGAGTTGCACAGAAATGAAATTTCATTTCAGGATATTTTCCACACAAAGCCCTCCTGTTTTATGCTGCCCAGCTGTGTACACAAATGCCCTCCATATATAACTTGCAGTGAAAAGTTAATGAAATGGCTTCCTTGCTCTCCTGCCAAAAATATAACTGAAATGCTAATCTCAAGACTTTCTCCAAAATAGCCCCTTTCTGCACTAAAATTCTCATAAATCAGTAACATTTTTTGTCTAAAATAAGCCTGTTTTCATTGTCTTGCAAATAGTAAAAAGTCTAGCCCCAATTTCTTTAATCAGCTGCTGTAGCCAGCAGATTTTCGCTGTAGGGTGAAATTCAGCCCTGTACTGAGGGTCAGTACAAGGTCAGCACTTAAACCATAACATAGGGCTTAAGTGGTAAATAGACCCTCTGTTCAGGATTATATTTCACCCCTCCAAGGACTATAGTTCATATGAAAAGGGAGATTTACTCATATCATAGACCTGGCTGTAGTGACATTATTCACATTATTCAAATAATACCTTATTCCAGAAGTAATCCCATTGGGTGAGATTGTTCCACATTTCTTAGTGGTGCAACCCAGAAATCCAATACAGGAGCAGACTATTCCTAACTGCATCACACCAGAACATCCCAGAGCCTGATCCTGGGATTATATTCCCAGGGGTAATAGCAAAACCTTCCTATATTGCAGGACTCAGAAGTACCTTTCCCCAGCACACCCCCTCACTGGTTATCCAGGGGCTTTAAGGGACTTTTGCAGGGAATAATAAAGAAGGAAGGACATAATGCCATGAGACTGGTTTTGCAGGAGACTGGTCCTAGAGACACTCAGTTTCCCAGTTTTTTCACCATCTTTCAGATTTTACCTGGTTTACAGGGACCTGAGTAACCATTAGAAGGCTTCTATTTTGGTTTTAGGGAGATTATCCTCAGCAGAATGTTCTGATCTCACATGCATCCCTGTTTTTAGGGAGATAAATGACATTTTTAAAAAATTCTAACATCTCAGAAGTCAATGAATGCGATTTTACATACATGCTTGGACACTTGTTTCCTGAATTCTGCTGACTTGGGTCCAGAAGCCTTTTTCAATCTCTTTTTGCAGCCTGAATTAATTCATTGGATTGAAAAGCTTTATAGAAGACTGATAGCAAAGAAATAACTCTGTTTCATGTAACAGAAAATGCCAAATGCTTATAAGATGAATGCTGTAATCCAAGCAGACTGTTTCCAGATAAGAACACCACACACACAAAAAGCAGCACATTTAAAAACTGATGACAAGGATCCCAGGGGGCTCAAATTCCTGGAAGATGCCTTGTCAGCTTCAGGACTATGACCAAATGAATTAATGAAGACAACCCTTCCTTTAAGTTGTAAAACAGCAGATTTAAAGACTCTCTTCCAATGGAGAGGGAGTATATGAAATCTGCAATGGTCCCAGCTCACCACTCCTAATTATAGTTTTATAAACTGAGTGGTCCTTGATCTTTGATCTGGAGGGTCTTCGGAGATGCAAGACTTTGAATACTGCCACAAAGGCAGACTGAACATACAGTGAAGACAGTGGTACTTATCTAGGTGACAGGGTTAAGTTTAAGGTCACACTCCTAGGATATTGACTGTAAAAATATAGGTGAAAGTTTATTTAGGTTTGATTGCCTTAAGGTAAATTTGTTCCAAAAAGGAAAAGTCTGTTTCATTCAACTGCCAATGCTAGGCAAGATCTGAAGGTGATGTTTCATTCGCCTCTGGAAGTACTCCAGACCAATTCTCTTCTTTGCTGTACTTCGGCAAAATATTCACAAGTTTGCCCTCAGTTCTGCCAGTGGAGTACAACATGGAAAAATGTAGATGCTCATTAGTTGTTGATTTGCTCATCAACATATACGTTAGAGAAGAATCCGCATATCCAAGGCCCTCCATAGCACTTCCTACAAGAAGTTCTAGTATGTTTAAGACTGATACCTGTATTCATCTTAGGACATGATTGAGGGAAGAGGAATGAAGCAACATGGTCCTTCTCCCCCTTCCTTCCAGAAGTTTTCCTACTTTAATTCCTCTTGTTGCCTCACGTCTCCCATCAGCTTATTGCTCCCAGTTACCTGATCCTCTGTATGTGTTGTACAGAGGGTTTAATTTGGGACTCCAGTGCCAGCTGGGCAGAAGGGCATATGCAAACATTAGGTGCTGAAGCCCCCAACATCAGCAGAGTTTCTTTATAGTTCTTCAAAGAGATGAATCTCCGTTGTAATATGAGAATTGCACAAGGCCTCTTTACCACCTAAGAAGTATTTAAGTGGTACAGATACTTTTTTTTATCCCCCTAAACTAAATTAATATTTATTTTTTAGGAGTTAAACAGTCTCTTAGGGTCTCCTGATTATATAGTCTCATTCTAATTTCAGTTTTTAATCTGAATAAACATGTTAGAAAAAACACAGACACAATTAATCATAAATTCAGATGGATTGTTTATTATCTGTCTACCTAATGTGCTTATGATTGCAGCAGTTAAAGATGATAATGTTTTCTCTCATATATAAATGAATATACACAGTACAAAAATATGTGCAGGAATAAAAACTTCTGCCTGAATATGTCAGTAGGCTCCACAGATAGAGAAGTAGATGCACTGTTCGCTGTTATGCTCTACAGAAAAACAAACATCCCCATGGTAGTGTTGAGACATGTTAGAACTGATTACTGACAAATTATGTTGTTCTTGCTGAAATATGCCTACACTCAGCTTCAAAAGAAAAATGCCATTTTAGCAGCAAAGATGCAGATAGGAACACTGGTTTGCTACACCACTGCACCCGTAAATTGAAAAGCAGATGTGTAGACTTTGGGTAAATAAGATCACTTGAGTTCTTCATAGTAAAATACAGGTCAAATCAATGTCTTCCTACTGAAGCAAACTCAGACATGAGATTTACAGAGTGTGTGATCTTTGTAAAGATGGTCATCCTAAAAAGGGGTTAAACCCTTTTAACACAAAATTGTCTGGTTTGTTACCAGACCATGGCAACTAACACATGTGCCAAAACACTATCACATATCCGCAAACACTTGGATGCCAAAAATAAAGTTGAAATATAATTCTTCCTGTTCCCACAGATATTGAAAGCAAATAATTATTTCAAGCATCCATTGAGTAAAATTAATAATTATTACTCAGATAGGCTTTTCTCTATTATTAGACTACTTTTTCAATGGCCACATAGTATACCATAATGAAGTTATATTTGGTTTTGAAAAATTCAAATTTTAGCTAAGTTGAAATCACAATACCCTTTTCCCCCCCTCCAAACAAGAATAATTTATCATTGTTGCCTCACTGCTCATTCTCAGATAAAGCAGCCCCAACCACATATTCTTATTATGTATCAGTACAGCTGAATTCCAACCTGTATTTCCTATCTCTAGTCAGAAAAAGGATCTTGGAGGTTAACTTCACTCTGTTAACTCATGCTTCATGCTGGTGCTCTGCACGACACTCATTCTTGCTACACAGACCTTAGGAATAAGGTGAGAGGAGTCTTAGAAAAACAGGGTTCATCCTCAGGTAATTACAATTTTGTAGGACTGCTTCATGTAACATACTTCTCCCAGACGCTGCTCTTCCAGCTTTCCACCATGTGAGCTGCCCTGGCTCTCTACGCTACCAAGGTAGTCAATACTAAACTAAACCACAGCTTATCTCTTGC
Source organism: Eurypyga helias (assembly GCF_000690775.1). Classification (NCBI taxonomy): domain Eukaryota; kingdom Metazoa; phylum Chordata; class Aves; order Eurypygiformes; family Eurypygidae; genus Eurypyga; species Eurypyga helias. The sequence goes on from NW_010258932.1 coordinate 28,407, forward strand.
TGGTTAACAAAAGCTTAGTATGCTGGCTAATCCACACTATTACAAGTGTAATAATTCTGAATTTTACTCAAAGATGAAATTTAGAGGCTTTAAGATCATCACATAGACATATCATGTATGTTGACTATCGGTCCTACACTTACATCGTGGCTGATAAATCGGTCAGTATTCCTGACTGAAAAGCGTCTACTTTGGTAGTATGTGGGCAAAGGGGAAGGAAAAGAATTGAAAGTCAAAAGTAAATTTAAGCATCTTCACTTCCCTGCTTCTTAACAATTTCCCTCATGTATAAATACTACAAAAACAATTAAAATAATAAATTTTTTCCCCTGATCCAAATAAAAAAATAAATACAAAAGAAATTGTATGTTACTGGAATTTTAAATCTTTAATATCCATACTTATACTACAGGAGTGGGTAAAACAATAGAAAAAATGGTGAGAGGCAGGAGAAGAAAGTTAAAAGAACCATAGCAAAAAAGCTATTATAGCACCTGTTGTGACCAAACGCAGTCGTCATATATTTTAAGTATTTATTATTTTTAAAAACCATCATGTAATAAAAAGACAAAAATCTAGTATAAATTTTAAATATGTTCATTTCTCTTTACAAGTAAGCAATTATTTTTCCTTAGTTTATGATTTCAATATCTAGACTAAGAGCTTCAGATAGGGATGAAGAGTGTGAGTCAAGCAAGTATCTAACTTCATGATCAGCCCTGTCCCATCAGAAATGGTAATTACTAAGTAACAAGAGTCTAACCAGCAGGAGAAACTTCCTCAGTTCTTGCTTGGAGGGAATCAACAGTTGTGGAAGGATAGTACAGTCTCCATGCCTTAAAAATTTTTCATGAAAAATAAATAAAATCTAAAACTAAGCAGTGGTTTTTACAGTATGACACAGCAGTATTACTTGCATTAGGCCAATTTACCACTTATGATAGCAGTAATAGCACTAAAAGCCAATAAAAGCGGTCTGTTCGTTCAGAGATTGGCTTTTATGGCTTATTCTAAATATTATCAAGTGAATCAAAAGCTGTCATTATAGTGTCTAAAAAGCCTTCGTACCTTGTAAGCAAACAGTGTGATTTTGACAAATAATCATTAATATGCCTGTGTGAGACCAGGGCTAAAAGAGAAAGAAAAAGGAAAACCCAATATTTCACTTTACATAAGTCATTAAGATCATTTCAGTTAAATTTCACACAAAATAAAACAGTTTTATATGTAAAATGCCATAGTTCTCCCAAGTTGAGTTTTTTTTTTTTTAGTCTGTGAACATACTTCTTCATAAAACAAAAACTTGTCAGATAATTGAGCAGTGAATGATTGAATTACGATGATATATTCTCACCAGCTCTGTGAAAACAAGTGATGCACGTGTCTAGCTAGTGCCTTTTGGGCCAGCATCTAACCTGACCTTCCCTTGGCTCCCATCCTGCCTGTCAGAAACCCCAGCAAGCACAGCCCTGCCCCCCCCTCTTCTTGCTTCACTGCAGAGGGTACCTTTCCATAGTACTAGGAGCACGTAATTAATTTATCTCCTGTCTCATACATGGCCAGTTACTCTTGCAAGAAGCTCAGAGGAGCAAAGCCAAGGCTCTGGCAGCTCTCAGCTGCATTCCACCCACCTCCTGCCCACTTGGATGTGGACAGGAGCATCCAGGGAAGGAACAATTATGTGCAGGGCAGACATTGGATACATAGGGTTTCCTCTTTGGACTATTCCTTGCTGCTGCCCGGCAATATTAGGGCAAGTCCTTTTCAAAGCTACACACCCCAAGTCACCACCACCATTTGCAATTTCTAGGCTTTGAACTTCTTGAATGTCACCAGCAGTGGTTCAGGATGAAGATTTGGGCTTTACCTGGAGACAGAATAAGATGGACAAAGTGGAAACACAGCAGGAGCTTCAGGATGTCATGTGGGACGGGGCACCATCTGGTGCTGGGATGACTCCATGGGTAGGGTGAGCACAACAGCACATAATGAGGGTAGGTACCGGCAAGGTTAAGTTTGGGTGGTGTAACAGTTCTAACTTTATAATCAAGCCTTTTCTCAATTAAAGAATTCAGACTGTTACAAGATTAACTGGGCCAAGAGTAAAATCTTAGCTGCACACACACAGTTTGAACACTTTCTGAATATAGAAAGGCTTTCCAGTGTGATGTCAGAGAGACTGTTTGGGACCCCCAATTATTTTCAGCACCCTACAAGGAGTCTGGTCTTAGGTCTGCGGGGCACAGGGCTTCCTCATCCTCCCAAGAAACTGCAGTGACTTCTTAACCATTCTGGCAGACACCCAGGCTCTAGTCTGAAGACCAGAGTATACAACCATGGCAAGAGCGTGGGACAAACTAAGTGCCTTGGGCCAGGCATGGCCACCTGTCCAGTCTCATGCACTGAGTACAAGCCTCGGGCAGTTGGCTCAAGCATTCATGCTCCCAAAGCAAGCACTGTCTCTCAGGGCGTTTTCTTGCCTATTGCTATTTACAGTTTTTGGGGCCCCACTGAAATGGCGAGCTATGCATTTGCAGTTGACAGTGTTATGTGATACCTCGTGCAGCTGCGCAGAGTGCATGGGCTAGCAGAAACATGTGGTGCTGCACTGCCAGGGGAATCACTTCCCAGCATGGCCCTTTAAGGGCCACACACATTTACAGACAATTTATGTGAGCAGAAAACCAACACACCTCCCATTCCAAGCTTCTAATTTCTTTGGATTTTTTTTTCTCCACTGATTAGAGAACTTTCCAGAAAAGCTACATTAACACTGAGTTAGAAACTGATACACCAGGTTTTGCCTAAGGCACCATAAAGCATGGTAGGATCTTCTTCGATAAATGCATATGTTGTTTCTGCAGGCTTGCAATTCTGCAAGTCTACATCAAATCGTTTCATCCCTAAAAATACTCCCACTGAATTGTGGGTTTGATTATTTCAACTCAAGGACTAAAAGAGCAGTTCATCAACTCACAAAAATAAAAGGACTTAAGTCCGTTTTAATCTCCTCTTTCAGGCAGTGTCTAGCAACCACTTTCCAGTCTTCATACACAAGCTGAACATTTGCTTTTCTACACCGACATAAGCTGTGAATAAAAGGACTTACGTCCGTTTTAATCTCCTCTTTCAGGTAGTGTCTAGCAACCACTTTCCAGTCCTCATACACAAGCTGAGCATCTGCTTTTCTACACCGACATAAGCTGTTTCGAAGTCAATAACTGAGGCCTAAAGAGCATAAGCTGCTCATGGAAATTAATAACACCAGTGCTACTCTTCCATTTCCACCAACAGCAGTTTCAGTACTGATTTCAGTCTCAAGCATTCCTATAAAGTGGTAAGAAAAGATTTTATAAGCACAAAGGTTCAAGTGGTTTGGTCTGTTTGCTTTTCACGTCATGGGTCTGCAATATGTGTATTCATCACATACAGTTCTCCTGTATTACTTTTCCCAAGGGTTCAATCCCCTATACTTTAGCCCCACCTTCATCTCTTTGTCACACACAAGTTCTTTATTATTGCTGAAGAAAATGAGAGCACAGGACTCTGGGTTGCTGTGCAACCTGAGACAACCTATGCAATGCTAACAAAAAGCAAACATCAGCTATGATTCTTCTGACCAAGATTTCAAGAGCAAAGTCACTAGAATTACTTGTATGCTTGAAGTTAGGCTTGTGCTTGCCAAATCTGCTTCTGATAGAAGAGGAAGATGAAAAACTCCTTAGCCTAGATTAGAAGCCACATCTTGGGTATAGTGTTGCCCTGTTTCTAAGTGCTAGTGCAGCCAAGAAACTGTATCCTTCCCTCCACTTTAGGGGCCACCTGGAGAAATATATTTTTCCCCTCAAACTTTGCACAAGAGGCCCAAACTTGGCTTTAGTGTAATACATATTTTACTTCCCTCCCTCTAATGAGATGCATTGATATTTTTACCTGCATGTACTGTGTTTTGTTAATAGAGAGTTTTTCAAACACTGTGGTAATGGACTGTGGGATATGGGATTATATATTTATTATTCTCAAGACCATTGTGTAGGCTGTACCAGTAAGTTACAAGCAGACTGGTAGAACAGGGTTTGAATTCTGGCAGATCTCTTCCAAGTTTCCCTTTTAGGCTGCATTTGGCTCTGTTTTAAAGCCTCATACAAACTGGGCTCCAGTTGGTTCGGTCAAATGTGGTACAAAAACAGGCTACACTGAGCACTCTGGGTCGGTCATGTCAAAATTAGGCCAAGGAAGAGCACTTTGAGCAGCTGACCACTATGGTTTGTTGCGTAATATGGAACAGATTGTTATACCCAGAGTTAACAGCAAAAATTGATACTCATGGTGTGTTTCCATTGACTGAAGAGAGCTCTCTGTCCATGGAGTTTGTGTTTATACACATTGATGACAACATATATACACGAGTTTACACAAGCACACTACAGTCAATTACACTCTTCACCTTCTTGCCTGCTGCAATAGGTCAGCCTAGATTTTTCAACACTGTGGCCTTTACACAAAGGAATGACTTTTTCACAACAGAAAGACTATAATTTTGAGATGAAGTAGCCTGCTCCATGCCCACCCCCACACCAGGAAAGCTGGAGAAAGTTTCATGGATTTGCCCTTTGTAATTCTGGTTTGTCTGCAGCAAGAGGAAGAAATGAAAACTAATGGAAAGAGACATTTCTTCTTGGATCAAAACTTAATATTTCCACAAACACATTCTCAGACTGTACTCAAATACTTAGAAGAAACAACTACTAGGTCAAATAATTCACAGTGCCCAGCTCTACTCAGGCACTTTATTTTTCCTAATAAGGTAAAAAACCTACAGTGGCTTTTTACTTTTTGTTTGATAGTCTCAAACCCTTTTCAGTCATTAACCACTGAAACAGTCCATTCTCTCCATGAGGGTGATTAATAGGAGTGGAAGTGAAGCAATTACCTAGAAGTGTGAAACTAATTCTTTCCTAGATTTGGACACTAAGACAGGAACATACTCTACAGTGAACCAAGTGAAAGCTCAGGCCAGAGCCTATTTAAACTTCAGAGCAGTTCAGATCCCAAGTTGGTAGGCTTTTTTTCATCTCCCCCTATGTCACCACTTATCTTGAGGAACTGAGGCATGCTACAAATTGAGACAGAAACAAAGTAACTTTTATACCCACTGCTAAATTAGAGATATGTTAGATACACATAACACTTTGGTGTTCTAAATATCCAGCTTTATAGGTAGCCGAGACACTCTACTGTGGTTGCTAGTGCCCAGCACTTCTTAATGAAGAGCTCTGCGTGTATCCAAGAAGTAAACAGCAGTAATTGTAGCACCCAAAATTAGTAGCTGTAGATGAGGTGTAAAGATCATAAAGGACTGCCATGGATTTTAATGACAGAAAGGTTGAACCCCTAATAAAAGGGCCAGTACTGAATTATTGGAACCTGTCTTTCCCTGATTCTCAGTCTCATTTTCTAGTATTTATTACTCCTCCAATTCTCTTCCAAAAAAAAAAACAAACACCCAAGTGGCAACACCTTCTTTCTTGGCCTGTGACAACTTAGTTTGTGCAATGCCACTCTGCTCAAAATCTTTCATTTAATTTTATGAGCTCTGGACTGTGGCCCTAGAAATGGTTTTAAAACAACTAAACTCTCACTCCAGAAAATACAACACTTGAGACAGCAGATGCTAACAGCCTCGTACATAAGTTTTAAGAGGTCTCTTTCCAGGACTGGGTACATTGACCTCCTCCTTCCAGTGTCCCACTGGAATACAGGTTGTGTGTAAAATTAAAACCGGATCCTCTATGTACTTCTGAGTCAATTTCCTTTGACTGCCAGCAAAGTGACAGAAGTCAGCCACCAGATACAACACTGGAGTTAGAGACGGAACTTGCCTTGGGATGTATGTAAGTTTACCCTAAAGTTATTTAGACAGCTGATTCTCAACTACCCTCTTCATCCACATTGCCCATTTCATATAATGAAATCCTTATTTGCTCTATGGTGAAGGCTACCTAAACCATGGCTAGATAAGAAGTCTATTTGCTTTGTCTAAATAGTGCAAGCTCTCCCATATCCAGGAATGACTGTTGGAATTATTGTGTGATCTTTTCAGCTTTTAATACATATTAATTTGTAATATACAAAACCATTCAAATAAATAATTGTGCAGACTGAATAAAAAAGCAACTTAAACTTTTCCCCCTCCCGAACTGGAGACACTTTTTACAGATAGTTCTTTTAAGTAGTCTTAATAGTATCTCTTTAATATTGCCATTAAAATTCACCAGAGTTCAAGAGCAGAGCAAATTTACATCTGTTAAAATAATGGAATTGACACTGATATTACATCATTGCTATTTTAAATAATCATTCTTCATAATTCTAACCTACTTGCTTTAAGTTGCAAATAAAGGACTTGTTCCTACTTTGATGAAAGTCAATGGCAAAACTCCCTTTGGCTTTCAGGGACCAGCACCTAGCTTTAAAGACGTGTCTCTGGTGAGGGTCTGACTGCATTCACTAATGCAACGAAAAATAAATCCCTCGGAAGGAAGAATTACTGAGGACAGTTCTGTGAGCTCCAGTCAGACAGGATAATTGTACAGGACTAGCCTGTTCCCAAAAATTAGAACTCTAAGGACTACCCTGAATTCCAAGGTAGTTACAGTTCTTCTCCCTAGAATGCAACATTTTAAATAGGTTTTTTTTGCCATTTAGTGTAATTTTAGTGGTTTTCCTTTGTTAGTATTTTGGGAGAGATTGTTTGATGATAAGCATAATGGCAACCCTGAAATTTACTTTCGCTTGGGAGAACATTAGAACTTTCACTAAAATTATGTAAGTGTTCTTCCATGAGCTACTCAAACTGAGCCTCAAGGAATTAACAAGACATACTATACACAGCTGGAAAGCCACCTAGGAAGTGGATCAATGTAGTCCTCTCCCTGATTACAGAAGAAAAAAAAAATCCTTGCTTTATTATGAAATACAACTTACGTAAGACTATTTAAAATTTGAGAAATATGTGCCTTTTACTATCCATTTAGCACTGAAACCAACAAAGTTTTGTGCTTGGCTACTACCCATCTGCCTTTGTTTTCTTCAGAAGAAAAAAAAAAAGACATCCATGTCCACACCACAGTTTATAATCTGTAAAATCACCACAATTCATCTACCTACATAGATCCCAAGTTTTCAGGGGCAGGAACAGTTCAACTGTATCTGCGCTGAGCATGTAGTTTGACAGATTTATGGCCGTGGCAGAAATCACCAGTCACTACAGTTAACTTTCTACTAACAGACTACTAAAATTTGTTGAACATTTACTGGACAATAACCACCAGCTGAGACTTAACCACATTTTTGCACTGCAGTATAGGGCCTGTTAGATGCTATTTGGGAGCCAGAGAACTTTATTAGCACTGTCATAAAAAGCTAAAGCAGAATCAATCCCTTGTTCTACCATCACTGACACTGCCTATTATAAATAAAATACCTATCAAACCTTAGCAAATTTAGGTACCAACTGAAATGGCAATTGCCTCAGTGCCTTTAATTAAAAAAAAAAAAAAAACAACACATAAAAGAGAACAAATTGTGACCCTTTACTGTGTAGAAAAGCATAAGTGGCACCACCAAGACCAGGGAGAAAATAAGTTATTCCAGGAAAAAAAAGTTTTGAAAAACCTGCAGTGAAGCTGCTTTTTCCACTTGGAGTTAGTTACTCTGTTACATTTCTTTCTGCTTCCGCAGCAGGACACCTGCCCTTATGGGGAAACAAAAAAAAAAAACCGTGGCTCAGATGGCAGGGAGATATCTGCCAAGCAAGAAGATTAGGCAACATTCTGCTTCAGGAAGGGTTTCAGGCACCACTTGATGGTGTCCAAGAAGTGAGAGGGAAACCACCTAAGGGATTAGCCTAGAGAGATTTTCATGTCATGCAGGCTGGGACTAGTTGAACTAGGAGATCCCTTCCAGATGCATCATCTGTAACTTTTTGGCACCCTTCCTTGGCTTTAAAATATCCCCTCTTCCCTCATGCCCGTGGCACTAACACCTGATGTGTAGTGCAACTCAGCCTATGGGGTAGTCTAAATCACAGCAAACCAGTGCTGTCCAAGTAAATAAGTTAGACACAGCTTTTGTAAACAATTTACTTTTTTGGTGGCTTTCCAACCATGCTAATAGGAGAAAACAGCATATATCTGACACGGAGGACCAGTTGCTGGCACAACTGTTCATCACTGGGGGAAGGAAGAATATTCAAATAAGTCTGTCTATCCCTATCTAATTAAACCTATATTACAGAGTAATTTTATATTGTAAATATATTTCCTAGATTTTTCATACCAACACTGTTCTCTAACACTAAAACCTGCTTATCTGAAGACTTCACGTAGCTGCAGAAATATGTTCTCATGTCATCTATTTTTGGCTTCTCATGCCATGACAGAGGCTGGCCTGGTGTTTCTATATATGAATGTTTCTCAGGTAGCGGAACAGCTATCGCAGATTGCCTGGCACCTGCTCGAGGATGAGGTGAACAAACTAAAGCGAAAGTATTTTTGTTTCATCGAGAACATCTTGGCCAAGCCATATATGTAGAAGATAAAAACTGAAGAAAGTGTAAATCGACAGGGAATGGAATCTTTTAATGTTTTGGGAGCATGAAATTGCAAAAACCTAATTCTGAACTTAAACAAGTCTAAGATGGAGTGGAACAAATGTGACAGCTGCAGGGGAAAAATATGCTCTTCAGAATAAGTATTTTCAAAACCTGGTAGTTACATTGTTAGTTCTAATCTTCATTTAATGAAATAACTTCTGAAGAGGGAATATAAAAATATAGAATCTGAATACCATTAGAAACATATTGTAACTATGATACATCAACAAGTCTACCTCTGCTAGGTTAAGAAGAAACTAAAGCACTTAAAAGCAGCTTCTTCTGCTTTCTGATATATTTCTTTGGAAGACAACTTTTTTTTTTTTAATAGAGCAGCTATTAAGAGAAACTATTTATGGGTTGATATTTAAGGGTCTGGATTTTCTCTTATATGTATCATTCTAGTTCAGGAGTAAGCCCATTCAAGCAAATTAGATGAGGTTGGTGTGAATGAATTTAAAAGTGGTCAGAAGCAGGCCTGGAGATATTTATGGGTGGAGTGAGTCATTCTTGCTCTGCTTGGATGATCACATCAGTGGAGAATTTGTCTATCATCATACAGGGCCCGCACCTCCTTTCTCTGACATCAGGAAACATTGCATGGTGTTCATCAGCATTTCCCTAGCCTAAAACTAACGAGATGAAAGAACTGAGCCCATAGTCCCAGTCCCCTGTACTAGCTGTGCATTGATTACAAAGAAGCTGCCCCTGTTTAAAACAGCAGATCTGGTCTTTCTTCCTTAGTCTAGTTACCTACTAAGACTTTCATGTAAGTTATTTTAAGACCTGTTTCTCATTTAAGCTATTAAGTAACTGTGGTCATAAAAGAGCACATGTTCTTTTTCTGGCATCACATTCAAGAAGTAACTTTGCTTCCATCGGTCCCCAGTGACACATCTACAGAAATAGTAAGGAGAAATTGAATAGATAATGTAAATTTGACTGCTCAAACTCCCTCTACACCAAATGCAGTTCTATGAGAAGTCTTTAGCAGTCCAAGCCACTGAACATTTTGCAACAATTTGTGTCACAGTAAAGCAACTATGCCAGACCTGACGGTATTACTCCATTTTTAGGCACACACCAGGTTTGGTGGTGCTAGAGCAACATGCGATCCATCCATCTTTGCTCTAAGAATAGGCAATAAGAGCTATTCAAGAAACCACCTCAGGGAATGTTGTGGTGGGCTGCTGAGAGTACCTAGAATAGATTATGAGAGGAAAAAAGATGGCTGGAAAGTCTCCAGCAACCATTGCGTTCCTGAGAATTTTTCCTCATGGCAAGGATTCTTTAAGGCTAATCAGAGGCAGAAAACCAAAATGGCAGCCTACAAATTCTCCAGACACCAGGTTTTTACCAGAAAAAAAGTCTGTTCCCTGGTCACACACTGTCCCTGTTCTCAATGGTTTCCATGGGCTGCTCCCCACCAGGCACCAAGCAGTCTGCCATCCCAATACATCTGCGCACTTCTCGCTTCTGAGAAACACAGAGAATTTCTCCTTCTAAATGGAGAAAAACCAAGAGTAGTTGCTTCTTGGATCCATCTCAGCAATCCCAGAAACAGCATCACGATGATTCTGTACACCTGCTTCGTCATGCTACAGGCAACTACAAAGCACCATGTTTTGCTGCTATCCTGCCCTTGGCTAGCTAGAGGTCCACCAAGGACACTGAGCTGAAGAACACTGGATTTAAATAATTTCCAGTGCAGTTATACTTCCTACCATTGCACCTCTTTCTCAAGATATTTAAGCACCAAGCATTGCAGGTATCATAGTTTTATATTCATGTTATACTTCGCTAACACCATGTGGAGCTTCTCTGCATTAAGTGGTGTATTTTATCTTTCCACCAAATAAGAGATATCCATGCCATAACATATCCTATGCACAGCTCTTAATATCTAAATTCCAATATTTTTTTAAAAAAGATTCTATATTTATTCAGAAATTCCATGAGACTAATAATTTCAAAGTAATTTACAAATAGCAATCAGCCTCTGCAATGAAGGTCAAAAGAAAAAGGACATATTAGCAATTGAATATCTTCCCTCCCTTTAAAGTTTTAATACTGCATACCTGTTAATAATGGGAAATATCCTTCTTCAAGAGTAGCATTTTCAAAAATTGGTAGGATCCTTTTGCTAATTCTAATCTTTCAATAAAATAATTTGTTAAAAAGGATTATAAAAAAGCATGAAAATGGAATGCCAATAGAAATGTACTGCCTATACAATAAATAGTTAATGTATTTTCTAAATGAATGATTTAAAATAGCTATTAAAATAAAGAGAATGAGCTTATGTTTCTAGTAATGACTTCTCTGCCTCAGAATGAAATCTGTAAATCCCCGATTGCAATTTCACATCCCAAAAGAACAAGCAGTCCTGGGACCAATGCTTATTGCCTTTATCATTAATACAGGCATACCACATATGTGGGTTTTATATCACTGGTTCGAATATTTAGACTTATACTTTTGTATGCTTTATATTTTAAATCTCATACATCTCTTCTGTCACAAAAATAAAGCTCTCCTTCAACAAGGCTTTTTTGTATGTACATGCACACATGTATACACAGACTTTCAGTATAACTACAATTTTATTCATAAGAGTGCATAATGATTCAGGCTGTGATTGTTAATAAAAATGCATTTCTAACCATCAAATTTGAGTCTATTATTCTAAGTTAATTGCATTTGCCCTAAAGAGACTTGCGACTGGCTGTCAGCCTATTTGTGTCAGTTCCATTTTATTCATCAGTCAATCTTGTCTCCTCTTTTTTCACATCCCATATATTGATCAAATAGATTTGTTAGCATGCCTCTGCAGCTTTAAAAAAGTTTTTGCTATTAGTCAGGTTTATTTGATTACTATATTAGTTTGCATGTTATCTTAATTTTTATTCCAATAGAAAATAAATGCCCCTTGATTGTCCCACAAGATTCCCATTAAATATAATCCATATAACAAGTTAGTGGATGGAGAGAATGTGGTAAGAAAATAAACACATTAAACCTATTTTAAAAGGTGGCATTAATCTGCAGCTGTATTGTACTTGATCCAAAAGACAGGAATAGAAATAAGTACAGTGTGAAACAATTTTGATAAACATCAGTGCCGTATCATTGCATATTATGCTATGTATAAAATACTTTAAGAAAAAGACATGTGATGTAAAATGAACTGAAGTCATATCTGGAAGAGTGGGTTTTGTGGTTAAGTGTGAAATGGAATGATATTATATATGGCTTTAGACACAAAATTAGGATAGAGAGGCCACAAGCAAAGTCAGGTGGAAATGCTCTGTTACACGGTGCAAATTTTTGATAGGGAGGGAAAAAGGTATTTATTGGTGCAAGAGAAACATCTAAGCAGGTAGCTTCTTCCTCTGTAAAAGCACAATAAGCTGTTTAGTTAAATAAATAAATTTAGCTAGATTAAAAAAATTCAAACAACATCCTGTGCACATTAGTCATTTGGTTTTGGTAATGACTTCATGAAAACACAGTTTTACCTCAATCTTTTCAAAGGGAAAGGTGCTGCAACCAGTTTTTCCACATGAATGTCTCAGAAACATTACCCTGGCAGCTTGCTTAACATTGGGAACCCAGATAGGAACCTTACATAGTGTCAGAAATAAGCACTGTGGGAAATCAGCAATAATGTGATAACAATCTCAAAAAAAAAAGTCCATGTGCCTTAACATAGCCACTCAAGATAGAAAAATGGATTAAATAAAAATCTTAGGAAATGATATCTTGTGTTTTTCCTGTACTTCACTACACTGACCAGCCCCATAGCTTTCTGAAAACAAAATGTGAAATTACCAAAGTTTTCCAAATTTCTTGTGAAAAACTTCGGTAGTTTCATTTATTTGGCCAGGATTAGTCTATGTATTTTCTAACTGTAATCACCTAGAAGCTTGCTTTCTGGTCTGTGTAGTTATCTGTATTTTGTAGCCAACTACTTTGGAGTGGGGTGAGAACTGGGACAAAACAATTCTTCCAAAAAGCAATTTTTTCCTGGCTTAACTCCTCTGTAAAGAGGGAACAACTTGTCAGCAGGGCAGGTTTGTCTCTTCCATCGATTACTGTAGGAGTTTAGGACAGACTGAACTCCTACCATACCAGCTACAGCTAGTACGATCACCACCCTAAGGATGGTCTATCTCATAGCAGGAGCATACTTAAATACCTATACCAAGCTGTGGATACTTGAAGCTTCCAATTCCTAGATTATTATTTTTCAACTGGAACCTCTTTAACAGTATTCCATAGCAAATAACCATGCTAAAGCTTCAGATGCCCTAAAATAAAGCTCAAATTTGCAATTGTCCTAGAGCAGTCAGCAACACTCCTGCAATTCAGGAGCACATGGCATGATGATAGTTTCAAGCTAAACTGTTATGACCAGCTAGTATGGAATATAAACAAGAACAGATGAGAAGAATACAGCCTCAACATTTGAGACAACAAAGAAAGAGTGAAATGATTGCTACATAAAAGACATTTCAAAGACCTCCCAGAAAAACAGGCATAAAAATCCCCAATAAAAAGGCTCAGCAAGAATACTGTCACACCCCCTAATCCTCAGCAGACTTTAACAAGATGTTCCATGAGCCAGAGATTGTCTCCTTCCCTAGAAAACAAAAGGCACAGAAAACAATACTGTCTAGCATAGGATTAGGAGGCAAGAGAGAGATAAAAAGGATTCTTTAACCTTACAATTAGAAACCCCAACTCTCCAGCCAAAAGGGTAATCAGAAGCAGACGGCAAACCTGTGTCACAATAATGGCTGCATCTTTCTTTACTCTTTGAAAACTGATATTTTTTTTTTTAATTTATTTCCACCCCAAGAAAGGTTTTGATGGCCACTTAACTACAAGACAACTGCTGCTACCAAGCCAAAATTCAACACACATGGCAATAACCTTTTGTTTCCCATTCTTTATATTTTGACCACCTCCAACCAAGCAAAAATTAGATTGCCAATGCTCTTACCAACCTCCCAGTAAACTGTACAACTAAAAGCAGCATGTTACATAATGCACTAGTTTTCTAAGACATGATCGGTTTACGTACTCTAAACCAGAGATACACACACATTCTTCATGCCGAACCTGTCACAAGCATGTTCTCTGATTAAAAAGGAAACAACTTAGTTGTTATAACTAGCATCTTTAGCTTTATTTGGTATTACTAATGCCTTTAAACAGAAGGCAGGGTACTGGCAAGAGCAGAAAACAGACTTGAAGGGGGAGGAAACCTACAGGCTGCAAAGAAACTACAGTTTCCAAAGCATGACCCTCCTGCTGTAGCTAACTAGTGACCATAAGCTGCAATAGCTGTAGAAGTTTGCTGCATAAAAATTTAAGACTCTTTCTGAAGCTGAACATGGCAACTACAAGATTTTGACAACTGCATTTACAGAGCACACACTAATTTACAGACATGACTTCAGCTCTCAAACAAACATATAGGATTTGGAACTATACACATCCCTGCTTTAGTAGGGGATTATTTGAGGCACACAAGAATTAAATGGTTAGTGCAAGCACTCATTGAGGGACAACCAGGATTTCAGCAGACACCACCTCCAAAAGACAGTTGATATTGCTAGCCTTTGCCAGTCTTCCTGGTACCATCAGGAAAGGAAAAGTCAAGCCAAATTTTTTTTTTTTCCAGGTGCAGCACATCTGCAAACTATCACTCTATGTTTTTGTGATACTACTGTCTATTAGACCTTAGACTTCCAGCCTTTAGCTGATGTTCTGTGCAAATTAGAGACTACCTCAGAGCTGCCTCATATGCTGTGGCAGATGAAATAATCCCTATTTAAGTAAACTACTTGAAACCACTTAGAAAGAAGTTGGAAGAGATGCAACCTTAACCATTGTCATTTGTTACGGAAAGACGCAAACAAGTTGCACTACTCAGTATTATGGTTTGAAATAAATGCATGGAAGAAGGCATACGTTTCTGCTCACTTTTTAGTAAAGCTCAAAGCATAAAGCTCAGCTTACACATACTTGCGCAAGAAAAGGGAGAAGAGTTTTCTACAGATTTCCAAGTAAACTTTCTGGAGCTTGGTCCAGATGAGAGCAAGTAATTCACTATGTACTTCCCCAAAGTGTGTAATTAGCAGCATACCAGGCAGACCTATGCTGGATGTGAAGAACTGTAGTGTAGGAACAGAGTGTAGTGCGGTCTGCATGGTGGCATACACAAATTATTCTCTTTTCAGCCACACAGTGCCCCAGGGACTCAAGGTCTTGCTTTTGGCACAGTGTCAGAGACTCATAAGCCTTCACCTACAAGAACACTTGTTGCCATATCATGCCTGTCCTGCTTAAAGGCCAGCTATGCTTGAATCAAGACCCTGGATATAGGACAGAGGCACCCTGTCTGTTGTCTCAAAGTTATTTCCAGATCATATTTTACTCATTTTATAAGCAAGCAAGCTTCTGTTTGCCACTATTGAAGAGGAATTTCATTTACAAGGTAGGCTACTATTTTTCACAATTAGCATTCAGATCCAGATTTACCAAAGAAACTCTGCAGAACTTTATTTCTTTGAGTACAGCACAAAATCCCACACCCAGTGGGATCACAACGCCACCCAAGTGGCAAAACCGAAAGCCCAGCATCCTCATATGTGCCATTGGTAGGAGCTGGGATATGATGAAGCATGCAGTGATGAGGTCTGTATTCAGGTTCATTACCAGTGTTTTCCTCAGTTGCAATTATCTTAATGAAGATTTTGCCTAATTAAGATTTTCATGATTTGACATAGGAAGCAGATACAACACCCGATATAATAAGCCCTGAGGACAAACACTTTCATCAGCTTTAATGGGCATTAGGATGGTCCCTTATGGAACAAGGCAGAGACATTTCACTGATCAGGTGCACCAAGAAAACTCAGAGATGAGTCACCAAAAGACATAGCAAAAAATGTAAGCTTTACTCACAGAAACTTGGAGATTGCTGAGTCAAGATCCTCAGGCAGTCTCTGCTCCTCAGGGTAAGACACGTTGTGTTGACCATATGAAAACTGGTTGTGTATCCTGGGTGGGATTAGAAGAAAACATCTCTGTGAGAAGACAGAGGACACTGGATTCTTAGGGGGAAGAGATATCTTCCGGCTTCTATTAAGAGCTATTTTTTCCATACTTGCAAATTCAATTAGGGAACTAAGTCTCCAGCCCTAGTAGCTTGAATTTTCTCTTTCGTCTGATAGCATTACAGTTTTGAGCAGTTCACAAGCCACCAGTACCTATGTGAGGTAACAAAACCACTTCACCAGCTGAGGAGCTTTTCCTGCTTTCCAGAAATGGGCAGACCCATTCTACAGCTCCTTAGATTCAAGTCCTCCCACCTTCTCCCCACAACACATAGGGCATGGACCCATATCTTTGCAACTACTGAAGTTTCCTCTTTTGTGCAAGAAGATGAACTCAATTATTCTAATTCCATGGAGGATACAAGCAATATTTTTTGTTTTAATACTGACTCATCACCTGTTTTCAATTTCAGGCCATCTTTAAAATGAGGCTATTTGTTGCATTAAGGATTTAAATAAACACTTTAAGGCTTATTCAGAACAAACATAACAGTGCTGCACAGTGGGCTAAGCCTACAAGCTTTAGAGTATGAGGAGAACAAACCCTTAACCTCACAACCATTTTCTCATTAAAATTGGGTTAAAAAAAAAAAAATCTCAAAAGGGTCAGCCTATGAACCACACAAAGACCTGCTTGTTTCAAGTTGCATGATCTCAGTGGATTACTTTGAGATCAGACAACCCCTAAACTGACACCTAGTCATCTTACCTAGAAAACAGCCATATTGTTTCTCTCTTCTTACCTTTATTTATCTTCTGGAGAAAGAGGAAAGACTATGGACCACTCCTTTCCAGGTGATGATGATTTCCTGAGTTCTCAAACTAATTGGTACCACCTGAAAACCTTCAGAAGTGGGAGATATGCCAATTTATCTGTTTCCCACTCAGCCACAGCAGAAATGTGTGATGCTTATCTGCTCCCTTTACTTCTGATAACGATGACCTTTAACTGGAGACTCCCAGCTGAACCCAACCTGAAACACCTCACAGATTTTGGCAGTGGCCCTCAGCAGTCCTCACCATGACCATTAATTGGGGTGTCACTGATTAGAGGGTGAGCCCATCAGGCTGCGCAGCACCCACAGGCTGGGCTCTTCCAGTAACAATGAGCTGGCTGTGCTAGGGACCACATAATCTAAAGACTTTTAGGAGGCACCGTGCCCTATTAGGAGCTTACTTAATGAGGCACCAAAGACCCTGTTGTTGCAGGCAAAACCAACTATGGCTCTGCACATATTGTATTGCAAACACACACAATGCAATACAAACTTTCTCTGTTAGGTAGAGGACACTGCTTGGGGTTTGGTAAGCAAGGTCAAGATGTTAGTCTGCTCTGATAAAGCATGAGGAGGTGTGCAACTCAGAAGTCATTCAGATAGTACTTTTGGCATTTCCTCCCCCCACCCTCCCCGCTTTTGTTCTGTCAGTCTGAAGAGAACAGCTCGTATGATGTAATTTAGAATGGAGCTTTTTTAAAGCTTTCACTCAGGAAAAGCTTCAGGAGCTCTGGGGGTATAGCTTAGCTCCGAGAAATAGAAAGAAAGCAAGTTTGCATTGACAGCTTGATCCCAGAGAGAGGTGGCTGCCTGCTTGTCTAACAGGTCCTCTGGGTCTGGATGAGGCAGAGACAGAGGAGCAGTCATATTAAGTGAACGCGCGCTGCCAATGTTAAAGGAACAATTACCATTATTCTGCATAGTTCACTGTTTGCTACTGCTATTTCCTTCAATAAAACCTCTTTTCACTTGCCAATTGGAGCTTGTCATGTAACAATATTTCTTATGCACAATACACATACTAAAATGCCCCTGTGTTTTTAATACATTTATAGTTGTTAACAATAGTGGTATAGTGACAGAAAAAATGTACTTGCTTTGAATACAGAATAGATTGAAAAAAAGAACAAACCAGGGGCCCTGCTCTGAAGGATTAATGGAGGTTAGATTTTGCCTAATCTCGGTGTTAAACCAGTGACATCTCTTTCATTTCATTGACACCCAGTGTTTCCTCTCAGTCCTTCCTGGGCGGTGACCTCCTTGCAGGGGTTGTACACCTGAGCCTTGAGTGAAAGCTTCAGTACAAGTTTGGACGTGAGGAAACGAGAAGCAAGTTGAGCTCCCACCTGTCCCCATGCCCAGCAAGCCCTGAGGGGGTGGGTGAGGGGTGCTATTCCTGGGGCTTTGGTGAACTCAGTGTGCTGAAGGTTCCCCTACCAACGCTTTGATCCTTGTGCATGGTCCACAGAGGGGCGGGAGTGTGCTGACCTACCATCTAGCAACACCTGAAACCTCTGATGTTCACTGTCCACATCTGACACCAGCAAAACTCCTTGGGAGTGTGGTTCCTTGCAAAGCAGGAGAAACATCAGCACTGGGGAGAGGCTGGAGTTTCACCAAGGTTGCAGGAACTGTGCAGCTCCCTTCTGAAAGCTCATACAATGAAGACATTGTGCTAGTACTGCACTTGCCAACATTACAAAGCCAGGCAGAAATGACCACAGTGAAGGTGCCACAGTGAGAAGAAATTACGTGTTTGCGCTTGTGAACAGGCTGAACCTAATATTTCATGTACCCAAATGAACAAGTAGCTGTTTGGAAACCTTTGTAGCAACAGCCATGAAGGAAACTTTCTTCTGCCTTAAGATTCATGTTTTCTAAGAACACCATTTTGTTCTGAACAAGTTAATATACACAGGAAAAGACATCTTGAGTGTTCCTGGACTCTCCTACACTATCCAGGAATAGTGATAGACTGCGAGTTTAAACACTTCCACTGCAGAGTGAGAGAAGTGTATTTAATACTGTGAGCAGAACAGTTACCATGTTTGCCAGAGCCAGCAAGACTACACTGTCCTAAAAGTACTTACTGCATAATTAAGAAACAGTGGATGTCATCTGCGTGCCCCCAGAATAGATGTTCTGCATCTTGGGTGTCCCCCGGGAAGAAAATGTTTTGGGAAAAGATGTATAGCATGATCACCTTCTGCTTCAGCTACTGCTAATTGCTTTGCCTACGACTCTGAGGAAAAGAGCAAAGAAACCCAAAGGCGGCTACCATATCGGAGGTTGTTTTGGAGCCTGATCTGTTGAGCTCCCTGGAATTCTTTCCATTGACATCTGCTGATATTGGATCAGGCAATTGTGGAGCTAAATAAATGGTTTTCCAGCACAGACCAGCAAAAGCAGCTCAGCAGCACCCAGGGAGGTGCTCAGATGGTAAGAAGATTAGTAATGTTTGCTGGAGTGGGCAAGTCCAGCTCTCCAGTCCCTCTCTCCAGTTGTGTTCCCCCAGTTTGTTCCAGTATGTCATGGAGATGAGAGAGAAAAATAATGGAAGTGTTTGTTAGGAAAGTCTCTAGAAGACATAAAACTCTCACAGATTGCCACTCATTGTTGGATTCAAATCAAAGAAAAGCTTTTATAATTTATTAGAAGACGTGGGGGTTTGTAGTCATATATTATCACAAGTCAACTTACCGCGAGTAGAGCTTTAAGGACTATCTATGAGAAAAGCTGCATCTTCTGTGATTTGCAGCTCTATTTGATGGCTTTTAAACTGTGTGTCTATATTTTAAGAATATATGTGGTTTTGATGGTGTTTCCCCCACCATATCAAAATGCTGGTAGTCTGAGAGCTCCTCTGGTATTAGTGCTGTGCAAGGATATCTTTGTGACCATAACCGTGTGTAATACCTGCTTTGGGAATAAATTCCTGGCACACAACTTCAGTGTCATTCAGAAAGTGGCAGAGTTGCTAAAGTCCTCGGGACACAAAAGGAAGACACTGTGCTGCCTTTTCATTGGAAAGTTCACAAATTCTGCCTAGAGATCCCTCTGATATTTTCACTTTTCAATAGGTAGTGCTTACCAAAAATAAAGCTGAGAATTTTAAGTGCTTTCCAAATTTAATGGCACGAAGTTTTACATGGGGGAAAAAAAAAAAATCTATTGTAATAAACTCAGTATTTTCTATTCTACATTATTGATAGTTTTCCCAAACTAAGCAGTGTGAGCAATTAGACAAGCATGTCCATGGGTGAGACCTACTTTTACTTACAGTGCCAGCGTGTAAGCTCTGTCCACTTCTGGCTACCCCGTTCTGGTTAGGATTTTGTTTCTGAAACCTGATAATATTGGCAGACAGTCTTAATGCACAGGACTGTGTATCCCCAAGCCCTGCAGCCGGGGGAGGGCACAGGGACTGCCACAGCCCTGTAGTGGCTGGAGTGACATACTGTCATTAATAAAAACAAATAGATGCTTAGCCCTCCACTTGAAGGGTGAAGGACAGGGCTGTGTATTTGCAGTTTGGGTTCAGGTTGAGACTTACTTGGTCTGAGTTTGTTTAATTATCCCTTTCAGCAAAATGTCAGGAGAGTGAAGCCTTGAAACAGAAGTAAAGAAACAAAAGAATATAGAAAGAAGACTTTATTTTTCTTTACAAAAATCTTTTTAAGGGTGTTTCATGTGATAAAACTGTCACACCACCTACAAGATCCAAAAATCCATTCTAGGGCTTAAATTCAACTTCAGAAATAACCACTCCTTCTCAGAGACTCCCAGAGAGGATGATCTCTATCAAGAGCTGCTGGAGTAAGAGCAGGTTGCCAGAATGCCCTGATCATAAACTGGAGGAAATTAATTCAAAACAGGGAAAAGAAAAAAAAAAAAAACACCTATCAGCAAGCAGTACATGAAATGCCAAGAGGTCCTGCTGCTCTCTGGACTTATCCAAGTTCCTATAGTGGATTTATTTCATGGAGGCCACTTTATATATTCACAGCAGCCAGGATGTAGATACCTAAAGAAAAACTTTGTAGGAAAGGAAACAGTCGCTGAAGCAGGATTTGGAAGACCCAGTCTAGAAACAAACCTTGGGGGCTCTGACACTGCTCTCCTGGAGGATGCACAGCCGTATCCCACACCCTGGCCCTCAGGTTTCCGTGGCTGCGTTGCCTGTAGACCAGTTGAGGTTATATTTCTGCTGCCGTTAACACTCGATATCAAAGCTGTGAAGTTCCTGTGCCAAGCTGGTGATTTATCTTGGTGCTTATCAGCCAAGGGCTCCCAAGGACCTGGCGCCAAGCTCTGACACAGAGCCATGGAGAGTGCAGGTCTCTGGGCAGGCACCTGTAAACCATCCAGCAAACATGCTACAGAAGCAGTTGTGAATTTTGCTATTGTGTTTGTTGAGAGCATGAATTATGTCTGGTGTCTAATGTGGATGATGATGTCTGATGCAATAGGGACTTCTGAATTAGCACATAAAGACCTTTTCATAGTGTTTGGTGTCCCTTCTTGCAAAGTCCGTTACAGCTCTAAAGTATAAGTGAACAACATAAAATTCACACTGATCCCTTCAATTCTTTTTTTAAGCATCCTTAAATCCCAGATTTTTTTTTCCTGCAGTACATCTTACTTTTTATAGTTAAAAGTAATTTTAAAGCAAAAAGAACATAAACAATATACGCTGACTCTTGACACTCCATTGCTTTTTTAAACTAGAA
This sequence comes from Eurypyga helias, assembly GCF_000690775.1. Classification (NCBI taxonomy): domain Eukaryota; kingdom Metazoa; phylum Chordata; class Aves; order Eurypygiformes; family Eurypygidae; genus Eurypyga; species Eurypyga helias. The sequence continues at coordinate 49,696 of NW_010258932.1, forward strand.
TAATAAAAATTTGCAAATGAACAAAAGAGTGGGAGGAAGATATCTGATTTACAATGTTTTTGAGATAAAGAACACTATAAAAAAAGATCAATGTGAATAATAAAGCATTGTTAACTGAGTCATGACATTTCTATTCTCAGTGAAGATTTGAACAGTAGAGCTCTGCAAATGAGCACCTTGTGCCATTTTCAAAGTGGGAGGAAGATATATAATTATAATTTTTAAAGTGAAGAGAATTTAAAAAAAACTCTGTGAAAAAGTTTATTGAAAAACATATCGACATATCAATATGACATAAATTACTTTAATTTTATTAAACTATGAGGGGGGGAAACCTCTTTTTGAAGACTGGCTGCAGAAAGCATTCCTTGAAAAGAATTTTCTTTATTAAAAACTCTTTTGCAGAGATGAAACAGCACTGAATGTCAGCACTACCGTATATTTATTCTGTAACTCTTCCAACAGCTGAGACCTATAAAAGAAACATATTTTCAAAACAGTTTTAACCTCCATTGTCTTGATCATCCGTATTAACATTTTTCATGTCACCTATTGAAATCCCTTAAAGGAACCTTTTATTCAGTCAAAATTAACGAAGCCATTTTCTTAAACAACCTCCAAAAAGTAAAAAAGACGTCATGTTGTACATTTTACTTGACATACGTTTTCTGCCATTTCACTTATTTGTGTGATGAGAGCAAAATTTCATATTTATGCTATCAAATCTGCAGAGGAAAGTGATTTTGAGAGAGAAGAAAATGAACTCTGCTCTTGCTGTGTGTGCAATTTAAATCCACAGTGAAAATACAGCATTGATCAGATTACTCCAGTTGAGTCATTTAGTGCTTTGGAAAGTTAGGGCCCAGCTGTGAAATCATAGCTGGGGCCAAACTTTGCTTTTAGGTGAGTGCACATGGCTCCCATTTTCTTCAAAGGGAATGACACACATGGCCAATATTTAACTTTCACCTCTTCCATTCTTCAGCTAGCAAAGCTAGAATCAATGGACTATATGCAGGCAATTTAATAGAATTAAGAATATAATCAATATTTTCCAGGACTTACTAGTGATTCGGGCTATATAATTCAATACATCTCGAAGTGCAGATGCTCAGCATATTCTGAAAATCAGGCCATCTCAAATGTCTTACTTTAAACAGGTAAAATCATAAATCACTGAGTATTTTGGCCATTGGATCCTAACAAGCAGGACGTAGGATACCTCTTCAAAATCATAAACTCCAATTTCTTGGTTGGCTGGGGTGCCTGACAGACTTACCACATCCCAAGCCATTTTGGGTACTGCATCTGCACATATTTTTTTCCCTGCCATTACCGTTATGGGACTTGCATGCAGTGCAGATGCCTTTCTGCATCAGCTGTCCACTCAGGGAAATCCAGGTTCTGGTACTGCACATCCCCTGGGACGGGCTGGACTGCTGGGATAGCCCACAAGGCTTGGAGGCATAAATGCCACAGAGAAAAAAAAAAGGATGCATTCCAAAATGTAGCTCCCCATGGTGTATGCAGATCTTCATTTCAACTCAAGGTCAAGTGGAAAACTTGCCTACCATCCTTGCTGACTCTCCTCTTCGCTTTCCCCCGACTCCATCTGTTCCTCACCCATCTCCTTCGTTCCGCACTCGCCTCCCTCTTCTTCCTGTGTCCATCTGTTCCCTTCTTCCTCAACACAAGTTGGGAAAGGGAAGTAAATTCAGTCATTCACTGAACAGATTTCAAGATGAACCCCCTCCCTCTCCAGCTCTAACTTCATTCATCATGGTAAAAATTATAATGAATAGAAATGTTGAAGGTGAAAATTTATTAAGGATTGTGTTGCTTTCTTATATCAAAAGCAGTTAAAGCTGCATATAAACATTGGCTTCATTCATTTTTCTTAATATATGGTATAATTAGTGAGAAATATTAGTGGAAGTGCTTGCTATGCAGTCCATCAACACATGCCTGTCAGAGTTTAGGATCTGGGCCAAAATTTTTTGCCAGTCTTGTGATAGATTTATAATAAGCCTATAGTAAGCTTTACAGTCAGCTGGGTCACTAATTCATGAAGTTAAAACGTATGCAATGAGGTCAAAAATTCACTATTGATAAAATACCCCCTCCCGGGATTGCACCATTAGCTTTGTTACTGCAACAGCAAAATAAAGTAAACCCAAAACTTCTGTGAATTACTAGTCCAACACCATAAATCAGAAGAGAAGCACTTGCACAAGTTCATGATGTCATATGAAGCCCAGCATATATTTATAGCCTTGTGTACTATTTCCTGTTTCCTTATGACAAAAATAAACAGTCTCTAAATCCCCTGTATCCTTATGCCTGAGCTCAGCAAAATGTAATGGGCACAAAGCTATGAAAGCACCCGTGATATATTACCCTAGAGCAGCTTGCTTCAGGTTGGCTGTGACACCCACTCTGCTCTGGCCTCTCCTACGTGGGTGAGAGCAGTTCTCTTGGAGTTTGCTCCACCTGCTGCACTCACTGTAGGGCTAGTCCCATGTCCCTTCCTACTCTGCCTCCCTGACCCAGGGAGAGAGGAGGAAGAACAATTTAAGACCCCAAGCCCTAGACTTGGAGTGGATGGCCTGGCAAGCACAACAGAGGTGGAGGAGCTCAGCACCCATGTGGGGACCTGGGCTTGCCACCATGAGGACCTTGGGCATCTTGTCCACCAAGATGGCCATGCTGTGGAGGTTGCAGGTCGGCCTGCACTTTCCGCTCTCTTCTGCTGATGATTTGGGGACAACAACAACCTCCTAAGGTTTCTGGGGTGTTTGAGTATGGGTGATGTCCCATATTTCATCGCAGAGCTCCCAGCCCTCCAATTTTCTGTACCTACCTGAAACAGGAACTTCTGTATTTTCCAGGGATCCTTTTCCCTTCTTCTCAGATGAAACTTTCTCTCTTAGCAATTTGGTTTATTTTTGGCTTCCCTTCCAGAAATGAGACAGAGGTAACAGCAACAGTGCACCATCCCATGCAACCTCCCCCTCCAAGGAAGCACACTTCCTTCTACTTTCTCCCAAAGCAGCAACTCCTGAAGTCAACGACTGTCACTACGTGGCTGGGGGTGATACGTGCGCCAAACCACATTTATTTACAGTGTCCCTTTACAATGTTGTTCTGTTTTTCCACCAAGACAGCTGCACCAGGTCTCTGCCTCTCCTGGTGCTCCCAGGGGTGACGCCAAGGAGTGAGGACCATCCAGATAAGGTTCTGGCCCATGCATGTGTCACAACTCGCAGAGTTACCTGTGGCAACCCTCCCCATTGCAACTGAAAGACAAATTATATTCCTTTAGATGGGCAAGAAAAAGTATTTTGTTTTATTTTTCACTTTTTCATTTTTGAAACATGGCCATAGAAACCTGGGGTTTAGGTTTCATTTTACTATGAGGCTTTTCAAAGCAAGTGAGCTCAGTTCAGGCCTTTATACTTAAGAGTTATCATCCATCAGGTCTGATGTAGCTCTGCCTGCTTCATCCCAGGACTGAATGGACATGGCACACAGCTCTTTCAGTGATGACCATGTGATATATTAAATAGCAGGTAGCAACAGCAGTGCATGGCATAATGAATGGCAGGAAGATCAGCCAGGCATTCCTTTGGTTCTTCTGCTGCACTGATAAATGAAGATGCCTCACGGTGAAATTAAAAAGTTACACGTCCTAAACTGCTAGAGTTTTCCACACAATACAGCATTGTGAACATTGGGTGAACGATCCCAGCCTTCTACTGCAAGAGCCAAGGAAAGACCCATCTTCCCTGTGTAAGGAAGAGAGTTGCTAGTTCACTCTATTTAAAAATGGCACCTTGTGGGGGTTTACCTCTAGCTGCCTCTGCCTAACAGCTTAACACTGAATAATCTGAGCTTTCTTCATCATGATATACTTGGTTTTTTCCTTTTAATTCACTTCAGTCAGTGTTTTCTACACATTAAAAACATGGACATTTGTGGATATTTCAAGCTGAACACAGGCTCTTAAAAGACAGTAACAAAGTTTGACGCTCCGCCTATCTCTAACTGTAATTTAACTATTTTTTTTCATTCTCATTTAACAGTAATCATAAACAATATCAGTTGTACATATTTTTAAAGCCTGTGAGGCTCCACTTATTTGTTTCAATCTCTCAACCTACTACTGTTCCATGCAGCAACAAACTATAAAAAAAAAATTGCTAATCACCTTTTTTTTTTTTTTTTATGCTGGTCTAGCATAATCTTTATTTCTTTAGACACTTTGTGCAAACATTAAATTGATAAAAGACATAATGTAGATGGACCCACAGCTGAACTGAAGGTAATTGCATAAAAATGAAACGGAGACCTATAATTGTACACTGCTTTAGCCTCTATCGCACTGTTTTCTGGAAGCAAGGATCTCGCTTGTCATAGCAAGTTGCTTGTTACGGTGATTGCATGAAGACTTGATCTAGCTGTACAAGACAAGTATAACATTACTTAAAGGGAGCTTTTCAAACTAAGAGTCTGACACTAAAATGTACTGTATTTTCAAAGATGTAGTATGCTTTAACAAACAGAAGAGTCCTTGAATGACAGCTTTTGTTACCCTTTTGTTTGATGGTGCTGTATTGAAAAATTCAGGTTATGTCTATGTCTTTCTATTTCTGGTTTTGATTTCTCTTCAACAGCACTTCAAGAATAAAAATTGACTCGAAGCATGAATAGTAGAAGTCGATGGATACAGTAAATGTTAGTCTGGCATTTACTGATTACTTCTGTCTGATTTTTTTCAGTCTCATTTGTTGAATGCTAAAATGCATTCTGTGGGCCAATGTACACTTGCAGAAATGGGGAACTCAACAGATATATTGCCATTTATAATATATCTGGTTTAGCCTTTTGGGCCAATTTTGAAAGTGGGATATGATAGGAATCATCATTCTTGCCTAGGCCTTTCAGCCTGGTCTGTGTGTATTTAACTGCTCAGCCTGTGTGTAACTCTCATCCTGGACGAGCAAGATCCATTTGTAAGATTGGCACCTGAATAACAGGTGGGGCATGTGTCTTTTGGACTCACAAATCAATTATTATCCAATAAATCCAATGCATAAGCCTTGCTTCCGCTAGAGCTCTGCTGCTTCAATTAGCACAACTTTTCCTGGAGGCAGTATGAAAGTGCAGGAAAAATTGTAGTATGTAATTGATTTATAAACACTGGAAAACGGTGTTACTGTACATGTAATACATCCAAAATGTATGGATTTTCACATTTTGGTCTCAAAAGGCTGGCCAAGAAGTGGGAGAGGGAAAATGCTACATTTACTTACTGGGGGTGGGGGGGTGGGGGGAGACCACTGACAAAATCCCAGATGTGCTTTGCCCAGGATGCTGGTTTCCTAAGACCAGGTGTACAACCTGCAGGCAAGCACCACTGTGCTTTGCACTGCTGGTTCACATCTGGAGGAGCCATCACCTCTCCTGCCCTTCTCAAGTGTCGCCTGTGGCTTTCCTTCATCATAACGCTCACAAAAATTGACAGTTATAGGTTTCTGAAACTCCTCTCTGTGCCATCGCTGTCTTACTGTCTCCTTCACTTCTCTATAACCCACCTGATGCTCCCTGCCTAAGGCCAACCTGTAAACTCTTTAGCACAGGGAAAATTCACATTTTCTTCATAGCACACTGTCATTATTACAAGTTCAGAATCAAACCAAAACATCTGCCAACACACATTTTTAAAGCAGTAATTTAAAGTTAAAATGAAAATGATAGCTTAGCATTTAAATGGATTGCTCACTCATTCTGTAAGTAAATAGAATCATAGAAATCATTGAAAAATTAGCTTGGAAGGGACTTCTAGAAGTCACCTCATCTGGCCTTCGCCTCAAACCAGGGCTAATTCTGCGGTAGGAGCAGGTTGCTGGGGTCCATGCCCAGCTGAGCTCTCCACACTTCCCCAGCCTCACTGGAGGCTGCCACAGTGCTTTAACACCTCACATGAGGAAGAATTTGTTCCCATATGCAATCCCAATGCCCTTGCTGCAGCTTGTGACAGTGGCCTCATCCTTTTACCTCTGTGCACTGCTGCGAGGAGTTAGGCTTCTCCATTGCCCTGGTTATGAAGTGGAAGACAGCATCCAGAACTGCTCTTTGCCTTCTCTTCCCCAGGCCAACCAAGCCTAGCTCCCTCAGTCTCTCCTCATACAACAGATGCTCCAGACCCCTCCCCATCTTGGTGACCTTCACTGGACTTTCTCCAGATACCAGTTAGACCACAAATCCCTACTTTCCCCAACTTCAAGCCCGATGGTCCCAGTGGTTTTTCACCTACCTTGCAATCCACCCATCTCATCCACTTTTCCTCCTTTTGGCTGCAAGGCTGCCAGGGGACACAACTGCAGTCTCATCAAGGTTTCACTCTCTATCAACCTTTCCTTGGCTTTTCTTTAATGTATGTCAAGGGGCCAAAGGTACCTGAAAAACAAGAGATACGCAGGGTCTCTCTTCTGGCTCTTAAAGCACAGTGCAGACTAACTGCTTCAGAGCACTTACTGTTCCTCTCAGAAAGTAATGTTTGCAAAACTAAGGTGTTTGTAAAGATTGATTTTCTGTATATAGCTCAAGAGCAAGCATATCACGAGATTTAAGTAAGATAAAAAGTGAGACTGTGCTTGATGTGAGGTGCAGGAGTTAATCAGCTGTAGATAAGAATTGATGAGGTTTTATCATCTCAGCCATAGAGAGAATGACTGTGTTTCTTGGCCTCTTGATCACTTCACAGAGTAAGTGAAACGATATATCAACCCATGTTTATCTGTGCCTGAGAAGTTCTTCAAGAATAAATTGAGCTCAGAACTCTTCTTAACCTTTCCCCTAGTTGGGGCTTAAAATTAAGCTCTTCCTCTAGTTTTTGAGCTGCCTCTCTGGCACACTGACAGCATGTGACGTATCCCATCTTCTAGTTGACTTCTTCCAGGCCAACAACACAAGTGTGGATGAAGTTATGAAATAATGAATCTGAATGTTAAACAGAGACCATCTGGCTTTCTTTGCTACAAAATTATGAGCCATGGCAAGCTGGCACATCTGCATCTAGGTACCACCTACATGCGCATTGTTGGCTGTAAATTTAGGGACTGTTGAAAAATAACAAGATAATTGTTTTGTCCTCTCTTATATCACAAATTGAAGTTAGGATATCATACTCAAAATAGACATTGACTGAGGCAATTGTTCTGTTCTCTCTCCTAACCTGATCGCACTCGCTAGAAGAGAAATTTTACTTAGCTTTCAAGTGCTCTGGGTTTCAGAGAAAACCTTAGAAAGCAAGTTCACGATTACTTATACTGTGAATAAACTTCACTTGTGTAAAGAGACTGAAATCATTAGGTAAGTAGGGTTATGCCTTGGAAGTAAACAACTGTAGGCTTGGAAATTCTGCATGTGTTACTCTTTCAGATCTCTTGGTATTGCAAATAAGTCTTTTTTTTTTTTTTTTCTAATCCCACCAGATAACCAACTTACAAATGAAAAACATACAGATGAAAAGCCTATGAAAGGTATTGTTATGAGTTCTGTCGCAGAATTCAGCATCACAGACACTTCATCAAAGGGTACCAAAAATGAGAAGAAATTGTCAGATGCAAGCACATCATCCATTGCTTCCCTGGAGAAATGCAGAGAATTCACTTACATTGAAGATGACGCATCAGTACATCAGAGAGACAGCGACGGTATGTTTTATAAAACAGATCACATCTAAGCTGATTTCTAAATAATGCCCATTGCAAGAGCACTATGTGTATCTAACTTGCAATAAATGCTTACATGCCGAATGAGAGGTTCGAGAATATAGACAGAAAGCAGCATTAAGTTGCCCTGCAGATATTTCTGTGACAGATGAGAGTCTGTAGAAGATGATTTCAAATTGTCAGTGATATTGGAGTCACAGAAGAGGAGCTTACAGCCTATTGTGCAACAGAGCGTTTGTACTTTTGTAATGAGTGTTTGCACAAAGGTACTTGTGTTGGTATGGGGTAAACAGAGCATCTCACATGGACACATTTCTCCCCAGTCGCAGGGACTGTTGCTTTTGCCAGTGGTACTGCAGCAGCTGCTGCGTTCGCTGAACAGATGCTGTGTTTGGTGGTCAGCATATTACTTCTGTGGACTTGCGTATGCAATTCTTGTATGGACCCTTGCATCCAACCCTGCCTCTCTGGTGACCCACCACCAAATCCTCCCTCTGCTGACTAACATTGCAAAGCTCACATGGCTGAGGATGAGGAGCTCTCTTCGTACTCTGCCCTGCTTCTGCAGAAAACTCTCTCTGATGCCTGGGTCAGGTAGATACTGAATTAACCATACGTTCTACCCATGTGTGTGTTCTGCGTTGTGAAAAAGCATATTTGAAACAAAACAAAGCACTGTGAAAGGTAGTTACAAACCAAAATTACAGCAGAGGACCACCCAAATGAACATTGCTGAAACATAACTTGCTCTGGGGCTAATAATCAGAGCTGTCCTTCCCTTTTCCAAAATGGAACTGATCATTTTATAATGCAAAAACACAAGTTAAAAAGCCAAATACCTGCATTATTTTTTGTAAGGGTTTCAGAGGCAATGGTATAACCAAGAGTTAAAGCATAGAATGGATTGTGAACACTCATTACAGACCAAGGGGCATGACTCCTGCTAATCTAAATAATATAACACCCCTGATTGTAGTGGAATTATGCTGAGAACCAGCTATCCCTGGTTATTCCAGCAGCGGTGAAAAAAGAGCTTCTGTGAACCATTTTTGGAATTTCTTATGTGTGCCTTTTGCCATAACGGATTAGTGTGTTATATCCAATGGAGTTGGGATCTATCGCGTGTATCATTTAACAATTCCTAAATTAAGAATTTCTAAATACGGATCAACACAATGAACGGCCATGGTCCCCAGGAACTATTACTATCTCTAGTATATCACTGATCCTGTAATAAAAGGGACGTCTCTGATACACCTATTAAAATACATTTAATTTCAGTGATGGATCAAAGGTGTTTATTTCATTCAGGGGACTTTTCTTCTAGCCCAGGCACTCACTATTTTCTGAGTTTACTGACTATCTGATCAAGCCTCTCAACCATTACTGGCACACAGGTGTGTACCATGTGATGCAAATAACAGATTTCATACTCCTTAAAAAAGCTAAAAGTGAAGGAAATTAAGAAAAAAACAATCTGTGCTCAATTAATAATGTTAAGGGCTGGAAGGAAGCCAAGAAAACCAAAGGAAGCCAGATTTGTGGGTGTCACTGCATACTCTGCTCACTCTACTCTGACAAGTTACCGCTTATTCCTCACAGACACGGCCGAATCCTGTTCTCTGGTGCATGGACAACCTCTGAGGGCAGAGCGACAGCTGAGGAAATCAGTGATTACTTTGTTCCCTGTGCTCGGGGAGGAGCAGATTCAAAGCCCATAGGTCTCACCAAGGGTGATCATCATGGCTTTAGCAAGCCCTGGACCAGGTTTCTTCAGGGCATCATCTGCGAGAGCAGAGAGTGAGCTGACAGCCATCCAACAACGGCAGGAAAATTTAGAGATGAGGCAGGCTAGCAAAATTATTGTAAGTTCTTCGTTTGTGCTAATTAATGTACTAATGTAGAGAATGAGCACTGAGGTCGTCGTTCTCATTGAGAGAAATGCAGTAATGCTGTTGCACAAACAGCAGGGAAAACAGAGGAGAAAACAGGGGATCGCCTCTTCCTTTGAGCAGTTTGTGGCTAATTTGTTTTCAAATATATAAATGAATGCATAGGAATGGATGTTTAATTGCTAATATCTATTATTTATATACATTACCCCACTTAAAACAGGACAAAAAGCCTCACACATGCAGATTTTTCGAAATGTGTTACATCCATTATCACAGTTCATGGTGTGTGCTCTGATGGGAATTTAAAAGCATCTTTACTGCACATCACAGACTCTGTGCTGAAACATTACTTTATTATTAAAATCTTGTGCTTTTTGTGTGCTCTCTTTCCTGGATGAAACCCTAAGAATTGTATCTATTCTCTCCAGATTACATAAGCACCATTATGGATAACACATTCAGGAAAAATAGTTATATGAAAACAGATCTTTGGAGAGGAAAATAACATTGAAAGATTCTTAATTGATATATAATTTTGAATTTCATCTCTCACGTCTATGCATAGGAAGGAAATTTCATACACATAAGATATCTAAAAAGAATAGTCTTAATTACACCGAGAACTACTGTATAAAATGATTACATTTTCTACAGTGTAAATTTCGTACAATTAAATGCAGCAGTGTCACCTTATAAAATGCTTCAATTTTATAATTATTTCACTTCATTTAGTTAGAAAAAAATATAAGCATGAATTTACTCAGTATCACCGAAATCTAGTCATTCTTATTCTACAGGACTGACTTGGAAGTTAGTTGTGCTTGTCTGAACTTAAATAGATTTTGACATATTTAAATAAGTATTAACATTGATAACACTGGTGATGATATGCTACTTAGAAAGAAGTGCAATCACATGCTATTTATTCTTGCTACCTGCTTTAACTGTTGGGTTTGCTTTTTTCTTTTTTTTTTTATAAAGAAGCTGGAATGATTTTTTAATTTTGTTTTTCATGAAGAAAGCTTTCTTGAAAGGAAAAAAAAAAAAAAAAGAGCATAATTCTGGAAACTTCCTGGCAGTGAACTTTATGTTACGTGAGATAGAAAATGCCACAACAGAACCAATGCAGTTGAATGAGTTCACAGTTAGTCATCCTAGGGCAAGAAATGTGGTTATAACCATATGCTATCCCGAAAGAACCAATGAAAAGGCATTCATATTGTTGAAGGCATTTTTCCTTTCCAAAAAACAAGGAGGGAAAAAAAAAATAAAAATTGAAAGGTCTGGGTCTCTGTGCTCCAACTGGATTCACACAGTCAGAATCTCACACCTGCTCCGCGCCGTGTGGCACCCGGAGGCAGCCTCCCCAGATGCTGTACTTTGAACGGTGGGGAGCTCATTAGTTGATTTTTTTTGAGGGGAACAAATAGAACACAAAGTTGTTGTCACAGTGACCAAGTTTTTCCCTGGCTCCAGACACACATCCTAGCTGATACGATTTTCCAAACTTTTGTCTGCTTTCAAAAATTAACAAGTCTGTGTATGAAAAGGTGAGAAAACTCTTTCACTGGGGAGGTGGAAGGACCCTGGGCTGAGAATCGATCAGCATGCTGCCCTCTGTAAATGATACTCTCCAGACTTGCTCTTCCTCCCTGCCGTTGCTTAGGCACTCTAGCTGTCATTAAACATTTTTACTGAAACAGCCTACTCACAGAAATCAAACTATAAGCAGATGATGAATCTCTACACTTATTAACCCCTCTGTGTGTGGATTTGGTCTTTTTCATAAGATCATCTGAACCCTTATCCAGATGCCGTATCGGATTCGTCGGCCAGGGATGCACTTTCCCATGCATCCAGACTGACCATGTAGAATAGCAGGAACTAGACCTGGAGAGTCTGAGAGCCTGATCCACTTTCCAGAAAAGCTTTGAGTGTTTGCTCACTGACTTCCAGCAAGGATTGATTCAGACTGTCACAGACTTACAGCCCAGCAGGGAGTCGTTAAAATAAGAAGGATTCAGTTCTGGACTCTTCTTACACAGGCAAAAAAAAAAGCCCCTGAAAGTTTTTTTTGTTTCTTTGAGTTTTTGGGGGGGTTTGCTTGTTTGTTTGGTTTTTATTTATTTTCTTTTTCTTCCTAGAAATAGCAAGAACAGCCTGATGATTTTTATCTTGAATTGTAAACTTTGTGACAAAGAAAATAAACTGCAGTGTCACGCACGTTGGTCAGGTAGCACATCACAAAGCACCAGCACTTCCAAAGTCCTTCCAAGGCTGCAACCCCTCCCCAGCAGAACATCCCTGCCACGTGAGGTTCACCCCTGTGTAGAAATTGATAGCCCAGAGATTTTTAAGGGTACAGAATCGTAGGATCATTTAGGTTGGAAAAGACCTTTAAGATCGAGTCCAGCTGTAAACCCTGAGTTGGCTCAGGGTACTTTATCCTTTGAACATCACTGCCACAGAATATTTTAATTCCAATTATTTTCATGTTGCTGTTGTTTTTCCAGAACAAACAACATTGAAAATAAATCCTTTCATTTGACTTCATGGAAGTAGTTATCATCAATGTATTTTTAGCCTACCCTCTGGGCTGTCTTGCATCTCATTTCTGTGTAGACACACTAGCCTGAACTTGGGTAATCCAGCACCCTCTCTTTCTTATGTCTCACTACTTTTCCTTTTTCTTAGATGAATGCGCAACACTTATCCTGGCCTGCTTGTTCTGCCAATTTTGGGACTTTCTTATAATGCTGCCTGATACCTGTGAACATTGGCTGACAGATACCTGTTGTCCATCCAATAGATACTACCAGACCTCCAACGAAGACCATGCCAACAACGACTGCAACTGTGACTGTGACATTGATTGCAGCCTTTTTGAGTCCTGCCACGAGACTGGTGAATGCCTGGAACTCGCCATGGAGATTTCCGAAGTCTGCTATCGCTAGTAGGGAAATAAGTGACACAATTCCTCAAAACTGCCTGAGGGTGAACTGACAAGAGAACAAAGACGACTTTTTTTTTTTTTTAAGATAACAATAACAACCAAAGTGTTTGCCAGCCAGGACTATGTGTATCATACTGCTCCCACCCCAGAGGTCTGTATATCTGTACCACTCTCGTTCTATGACTTCACAAACTGCGAAACCCACAATGGGCAAAAAAGGATCTTCTCCTTTGCCATAGATGACAATGGAATTCCTAAGTGCCAAGTGTGCTCGATGATTTACCTACCATCAATCCAAGGCTTTTATAAACCTCTAATTACTTTAAACACGGGTTTGCCCCATTCATAAACACAGGACAAATTAAGACATTATTTTAGGACTGATATATATTAGTTCATCTTCCTAATGGATTCATACATAAACATGTATTACACATTGTTGGTTATTATTAATAATGTATGATATAGCATCATTTTATAATTAAAAATTTATTTATTCAATCCTTAAAACACACTTATATGCTCAGTTTAGGTAGAAAAGAAAATTAAATTAATTAGAAACCCTACTAGTGGTAATTACAGCAAACGTCTCTAAAAATCTCCAGTGAATTTTGTAGAGGAAGCATTCTTACAGTGTAGTGCAATTCGACAGTGTATTAATGTGCGTGCCTATAGTTATGTAATAACAGGTTATGCCTATTGTTCATTAGTTATAGGAAAGGGCTCCTTAAGTGTAATTAGCCTAAATGGGAATTGACTGCACACTTCCAAAGGAGAATTACCCCATGGATAGCCAGTAACTCCTCTGCCTGATTTTCCTCTGTAAGATTTCTGCAAGCAGCAGAATATTGCCACCTATTCCAGTGGAAACAGACATCTCCACCTGTGCACAAAACATTACAAAATGACAGTATCTATCCTGGTTGTGCTTTCAAACTCCCTCTATCTGTTTTCTGATGGCAGGTCTGATAAATAAAAAGGGAATACATATTGCACGTTACACGTATGACAACAAAAGCATGCAAATTCAGCTGCCTGGGGGTGCAGCACGCATGTGTTAAGCACAAAGGAAAACACAGAGTTCCTTGCTCACCTTAAATACTTACAGACTAACACCAAAGAAGTGTTTGCTTTGTATAGGCACTAAAACTTCTCTCAAAAACCCCACTGATCTCAACGCAGAAGTGCCTGGGGAATCCCAGACAAGAATCCTGGACAAGATGCTGGAATACTCAGTGCTGCTGAAATCGTTGTAGTCACTTATTTAATAATCTGGGTTTCAAATCTGTAGTCTTGACATACGAATATTTAATGGAAACAAAAATTCATGTGCATTTCCCTTTTTTTTCCCTCTACTTCTGGAAAATTCATGTTTTCAAAAAATCGGAAAGTAAGAAGTGGGTAGAACAACTAACAATCTTTGTACAGCTGTCTTAGAAAACTCAGTGATCTAAGGGCAACAGACCTTAGGAATGCAGTGAGCAGCCCCGCACACCTTGTCTCCATGCTCCTTCCAGGACAGCGGTGGGGAGTGGAACAGGTTTGCTTACTTTAATTGCAATGTCACATTGTGAGTTGCAGCCACCTAAGAGAACGAAGTCATTAGACCTTAATTGCCACAGCCGCATGAGCCTGTCAACTGGGTCTGGACCCAACCCCAAAAGGCACTAACTACCACCATCTGGGAGGCACTGGTTTTCCACACCCTGGCCTGGGCAATGCTGAGTTTCAGTGTTCCAGTTTGCACTCTCCCACAGACTTTTTATCTTAAATCTCCCAATACTGAACCTCCCAACTAAACTGTCAGTGCAACATATTGGGCCACAGAGATGGATCATTCCACTTTCTACCATAGGTTGTCCTCAGCAAAGTGGAAAGTGGTCTTGTATGAATAAAAACATTGACCCAAAGCATTTGAGTCAGAAAAAAGAAAACTTGTCCCACATACCATGTCTTAGAGAAGTACCAATAAGCATGCGCATCAGCAGTCCCTGCTCTTAATGCTGTCCAAAAGGGGAGATTTCATGTGCAATGACTGGAAAGAACCCAAGGGAGGAACCCAGAGGGTGGTGTACCCCAAAATGCTGCCATTGAGGGACCCAGGGATGGGGAACTTGTCTTGCAAACCAGAATGTATTGTTCCAGCCCTGAGCCTGCAAGGTAGTACACATTGACCATACTGGGATCACCCATGGCAAGCGAGGCCTCCATACATCAGCTGTGGAATTGAATTAAGGTCTACCGGCACAAATTTTATTTTTTTCCCAACTCTTTTCTCAGGAATCAGTATTCAAAAGAGCTTTTTTTCATGCTGTAATCCATAGGTTGGCAAACTGAGGTCATGTCTACTACAGGGCACGGATAAGGTCAAAGACAGACTTACAATGGTCATGGCCATAGCCATGGCTAGACAGGATGTCCCAACAATATGAATTGAATCACACTGGGGAATATATTGAGAGCTGCTGTTGTAGTGAAGGTTGTGTTTTAAAAAACGCAGCAATATCTTCTTGCCTAACGGTTACAATGACACGCTGACTTGTTTCCTGTTTTGGGAAGTCGATTTTTAGAGGCCTTCTGTATAAGCAATGAAAATTTGAAAAACACATTATTTTGTGCAGCGCAGTAGACGCAGTGGCTTGTGATGACTTTGTTTTCTGCCATATAATTGCCAATTGCAACATCGTATTTTCATGACACACAGGAACCTTTTAATACACTGACACCAGAGAAAGTCAGTCAGATTTTTCCATTAACTACTTCAGAAACCGCATTTTCTCTTTGGAGAGCCATCCCATTCCCACACTAATCTGACTTCCTAGGCCAGATAAATACAGATAAAGATTTATCAGATCTGAACATGGGTAGACATTCCGGTGAAAAAGAAATATTTGGAACAATTCAAGGTTCTCTCGGTATTTTTTTATTTACTGGGAAGGAAGGTCTGAGTGCTTGAGTAGGAGGCGTTTGGGTGGATGGCTGTTCTGAACATGTTGGACTCAGCTGTGCTCCCAGAGAGATGTCAGCTCCGCAGCGTGTGAAACCAGCTCCTCAGAACAACAAATAGAAGTTACCATTTTGCAAATGGGAACATCGCTCTGACACGACGCCTCTCCTCAGCACCATAAATGCGCTGACAGATTGGTTGGGGGAAGAGAGAGACAGAGATAATAACGAAGAGCTATATTGCTACCTTCTACAGGAAGGGACCATGGCATGCTCTCTAAGGATCTCCTCTTGGAAATGACCCAACAGTCTCATCCTTAAGAAGAAAAGGTCTTTTCACCTCCTTTCAATGTGTTTTCAGGACACAATGCAGGTTAGGACACAGACTCTTACAGCAGAAATTGTCATTTGCTAAATAGTGTACTGCACCCCACACACAGAGGACTGAATGTGAAAGGCCTTGGGGTGCTTCTGAAAGATGAAAGACCATTTATCTCAAAAGAAATTAAGTTCTCAGACTGAACACGAGCCCTTCCATAATGTTGTTCTGGTGCCTTACTCTCCATGCACACTATGAGTCCCTTTAGATATGGGCTAACAAAAATTAGCCCATGTACACCCCAAAATACAGGGATGGAGTGTATTGTATTATCTCCTTTGACTTTCCCCTGCTTCCTAGAGCACTTTGATTGTTCATAATCTTAAGCGTTCATGACCAGAATGACCAACATCTTCCAAATGTCAAGACAACGCACAACTCTGCCTTAACTCCAGTGCTCCTTAGGGATTCAGGCTGAATGTTACAGCTGAGCTCTAGAAGACTTGGGTTCTCAGGAAGAAAGCAAAATACGGGAACAATTAAGATGTTCACGATTGTATTTCTCCCACTGTAATGCTTGTACAGTATGGAAATAGTGTTGAACTAAAAAAGTATGTATCTATTAAATTTTTCTTTTAATTACATGAAATGAGCAGTTTCATTGCTTTACTCTTCATCTATGTTAAGGTATATTTTAGGCCTCTTAAATGCAAGGTAAGTTTCCTATTATGAAAGAAATTAAGTTTACCAAACAGACTGGGATTCCCAGGCACTGCTCTACTATAATTCACAGTAACTATTAATCATGATTAATAATCTATCATTCCTGTGGTTTTGTTGTTGTTGTTGGTTGGTTGGGGGTTTTGTTTGTTTGTTTGGTTTGGTTTGTTTTGTTTTTAAGGGAGGGAATTATTCAGAAACTTCGCTTTCTCTTAGTGTACTTCATATAATTGCACAACGGACCAATTCTATAGAATTCATTATTCTGCTGGTAATGATCTAGATTTCCTTAGCATTGCACACAAACAGGAATCGTTGCCATCTGATGCATGTTCCATGGCCTGTGCAAAATGAGTTGGTGGGTGCAAGCCAATTCATAATGGATGTGTGCCGTATCACAAAAAACACCATTATAACTGATACCCTCAGGAAAAATGCCAAGGTCTGCCAAGGGTTACCTCTTCAATGGTCAGAACTGAAGCACAAGAGAAAGAGCAATGCTGAACTGCATCTGCTGCCTTTGCAAAGGGCTTCAGCCTCTTGAAGTACTAACTGGCATCTCAGACCCCCTTTAAAATATAAGAAAAATCACACATGTGACACACTCATGGTGCTTCTTCCCCCTGCACCCATTAGTCATCATGGAGGTTGCTCAAGTATAAAACAACATAGGGACAGTCATTGCAGTGTATAATTTGACCTCCTTCTAGGTGCGTCAGAAAAAAGATCTATTGTCACTAAATAAAAAATGTATTCATCAATCCCCATTTGAAATCTAAGAAATCAACAAATCAGAAAATGCTGAAAGTCACTGACTTACCATCTCCTAATGCTTTCCAGCAGCGAGCCACCATTCTCCATGTATTAAGGAGGGATCATGGACTTCCAACAGGAAATTCACAGGCCACTGGAATATCTTGCTTATAAAATAAAAAAAAAAAATTAAAAAAAGATGTCTCATGGACATTCTGTTGATGGCCTGTCTGAGCAGAGCAGTTTAAGCGACAAAGTAATGTTGGAAAAGTCTGGTTCCTTATTAGAGAATCTTGCAACTGACATGGTCATTCACATGCTCATGCCACAGTGTACTAAGACAACCATGGTACAGAGAGGAAAAAACCCAACAACCCAACTTACACAAACTCACAAGAAAATCCCCATCAATATCATTAAAATGTAGACTCAATTTATATTGCCAGTTTTGCCATGATTACGATAAAGTAAAAAATAATGCTGGAGAGCAGTGAAGAAAATATTATTGGATCAACTGTATAAAAAGCATGAGTGATTCCATTAGCAAGCACAACTGAGAAAAGGCAGGATTTAAATCAAATCTAAATATGATAAGATTATACAGCCAAAGTGACATATCCATTTTAGAAAACATACAGGGCAGGGACAGAAGAGGCAAAACAAAAGTAGAATTTTGGTTTTATGCTGTCAAACATTTTCCATCTTACACAGCATTTAAAAACCTGATGGAAGTATCCTGTTAGCACCTCGATTTTATACTCTACTTGTTCTAGGTAAATAACAAGTGTGCAGTTAATTTACAGGGACACCCTTCATTCATCTTTATTGCAGTATATTTGCATCATTCATTCCCTCAGAGTGTCAATATGCCTGATACAGTCATCATACACACAAACTTTTCTGATCAGAAAACAGCAAAGCTTCCCATAGAACTACAGCTTCAGCTCCTAAAAACTTCTGGGGTGTTGTAATTTGTCTTTGCTCCACATGGAGGGTGAAGCAGAATGTGTTGAAGGTTGGCATTAAACGAGACAGTCAGTTGTTGAAAACAAAGGGGTCAGGGTTTCTAGTCAGTTATCTTTTGAACAGGAGAGCTTACCCTGCACATCATGAGCCTTTTCATCAAAAATGGGGTAGGAACAATCTTTCTCTAAGAAGTGTTTTTCAGATAGTACAGTGTCCAATGCAGCTTACTCTGTGTGTACATACATATATATATATATATTTTCATATATATACATAGAGAGAGAGCGCGAGGTAAAGGACTAAGAAGCAGGAAGAGGTGGGGTAGCTTTGGGTAATGTAATTGATGTTGTTACTAGCTCGTGCTCTCTGATTGCTCCCTGGAATGGTTTTCCCCTTTCAGAGTAATCTGTGATTTCTGCACCAGAGGCAAATGAACCATGGTATGAAAGCAGGACAAGCATCAGGGGACCTTTGGTCCAGCTCCTGGAGATTTGTGCTTCCTCACACGCTGCCCACTCCTGTCCTCATTTACATCCAGATGGTCTCTCTGAAATAAGTTTCATTTGTAAGGGATTTCAACACAGTTCAAAATCAGGAGCGGAGAAGGACATGCATCAATAATCATCTTCACAAAGATATAATCAAATACTAATCCATTAAAAAAACCTTGATTTTACTATGCATTTCATTTTTTCCTGTAATCTATAACCCATACACACCATAAAGTCATCACTGAGAGGGGAAGCTGGAAAAATCCAGCTACCTTTCCAAATGGAAATCAGAAGATGTATTTTTAGCTACATTAAGCCAACTGCATGCAGCTCTGCACACTTATGTAATTCCAACATAAAAATAATCCATAATATTCCAGAGGAACAAATCCGATTCTTAGTCATATAAATTTTCATATAAGCCCATCAAAACCCATTCCAAAAATGTCTCAGTCTCTCTGAGCTCTAGAGTTGGAACAAAAGAGCAAGTCCTTTAAAATGCCTTTGGAGCTTCCAGGGATGTTAAATCTAATTGCCCTTAGCACAGCACCGATCCACAAAGGTTTAAGTCATGGAAAATGTATTTTACCTTTATACAAGATATACTATGCAAAGTTTATCATGGCTCAGTAAAGTCAGATCTAACTTACTTCGTGCAGATTTCAGACAGAAAGAAATTAACCTTTGACGCTTCACTTTGAATAACCAGGCTGGAAAAATGGGTCTTCTCATTACAGACGCGCAGTATTATATTAAGTTATGTGACACAATAGGGTATGGTATGATAAAACACCAATTTGTGCACTTGAGTGTATATGTGTATGTAGAAATCCATATTTATATTCACGGATATTTATAGCAATGCTTCTGTGTTCCAAGAAACAAGAAGTGATGGAGAGTGGGCAAAGATTAATTGTGATAGAAACCTCTTTAAGACAAAGCCAGAACCAGCATTATTTGTTAATGCCTTTAGAAGCTGTACAATTATCAATGTTGAAATTGAGCAGAATATTTCCAGTAAAATGGTTGTTTGTGACACAGCGATCATTTGCTAAAGCAGATCTTGCAGCATCACGGGCAAGGCAGCATTGGGAACTGCTCATTTCCCTGGAGGGCTCCACAGGGTTTTGGCAGCCCAAAAGAAAGAGGAATGACCCAGGCGCTTTCCTGGGAGCCAGGGAAGTCCTTGAGATACAGGTCAACCATCTGTTCCATTTCATTAAAATACAAAATAGAACCGAAACCTTCCTTTTTTCCAGAATGAGTTTTCTTTAACAGTCTTTCTATATGAGTTCTTTCATTTCTTAAGGTGTATCTGAATCTATATTTTTCCCCAAATTCCAGAATTTCTGGTGGAATAAAACCCCATGTCCTTGTCTGTAATGGCTCTGTCATGAGCAGCGTTTAGAGACATAGGAGGAAACTATGGCTGACCCAGAGAGCTCCTAATTGCAAAGATGAAAGAGGGAGAAACACGTGTGCAACTGCACAGCCTGCAAACAGGAAAGCAGGAGAAAGGGACCAGGGGTGGATTTTTTTCCTCTGAGAACTTTATTTCTCAGCTAGAAATCTGATCTGCAGCAAGGGGGGGGGGCTAAGGGACAAGCCGTGTTTATAGTGCAGCCAAGGATGCTGTTCCCTCGGTTCAGTCCCCCAGCACACTCAACACTCCTAAGCTGCGTCTACTTTATAAAGGCCCAAGAAAACTTAAGCAGCCTTAAAAAAAAAAAAAAAATCATTTGCAATGGCACGTCTTCTTAGCCAGCATCATGGAAAAGTCACGCTGCTCTGCACATAGCCTTCAGGATTGTGTCTGTAACACTTGAAATCCTGCCCAAGTCTGGCTTCGCTCACACTAACAGGTACTCTGTGTGCTTCTGCATCTTTTCCTACAAGCAAATGTTGCAACTTTCCTATTGCGACAGCTGTAATAGGCATTCACTTTACCCTGTTTTTCCTTAACACTCCCGATTCCTTTTATATCTAGTTGGGAAGACACTCAAGCGCTAATGGCACTTGTTCAGCCATCCAGAGAAGACACAGCATCGCCTTTCTATTTGTATTGCTTCATTTTGGAAATCTGAACTCTGCCGAGATCCAAATGCCTGATATTTAACTTAGATTCATCCCTCTTACGGTGAGAAGGCACCATCAAAATTATCTGGCAACACAAGATCGGCATCTACTTGGAGAAAGGAGGCTTTAAATCAGTCATTCCTTCTCTTGCTCCTGTTTGGGCAGTAAGAGGATTCCAGGTGCCAGACAATTAAGTCACCACTGACAGATGAGACAAGTGATAGACCTGCATCCATATGCTATCGCTTCTAGTTTGGTAACCTCAAGGGATGTGGCTCACGCTGCACGATAGCGATCTACAGCTCCCGGTGTTTGCTAGGCGGTCAGCACAGGCTCCTTCTGCCACCACCCGATGGAAAAGTCCTGGGGGGCTGAGCAGAAATGTGGCTTTCAAGGCTCCAAAGGCATCATTTCATGGAGAAGGACCTGCTCTGGGGTTTCAGACCATAAGTGCTTTCTGCTGTGGGGTGGTTCAAGATGTAGGGAACAGCATCAGTGCAGACCTGCACAACGGTGAATAGTCTGAACTGCCTTGCAAGCCACTTCCAAATATTTCAATCCATGTGTGAAAAACGGCTTGAACGGTATAAGAAGAAATGGCATTAATAAGCCCTATGAACCCATTGGTAAGGCAAAGCAAGGAGAGCTGCAGGGGAGCTGAGGGAGTGTGGTGACAGCCAAAAAATTCAGAAACTCCTTCAGCAAACAGGGAGAGAGACATACCACCACCCAGGCAGGTCTGACATGAGGGTTTTGAACAGGAGCCTTCAAAGTTTTATTACTAGGCTCCTTTTCGTAAGGCAGGGCACAGCAAATACTCCATTTAAGGCTTCTGTGGAGTAGAACCAGAAATATCCAGCCTTGCAAATATCCTCACCAGCCAAGCGCGGAGCCGAGACATGCAAAATGAGCGCCCGTCAGCTCGCTGCCAGCACAACAGAAGGCAGAAGTGCTTCAAGGAACTTGTGACAGGTTCTCTGGATGCACCAATTCGAGACGGGCCAATCCCTGCTCGAAATGTGCAAACTCTCACACTCCTTGGCATGACCGCGCAGCCAAAATGCACATTTTTTTAAAAGGATTCAAAGAAAACACGACCAAAGGGACAGGAACGCAGAAGAATTTGGCAATGGGAAGCAGATGCTTCCTAGGGAGGAGACAGGACTTAGTTTGAAAAAGGTTTGAGGGAAAACTTTATATATAGCAATGAAGTTGCTGAAGTCTATTTAACTGCAGAATATCTAACTTACAGGGAGGACTGTACTCTAAAGTCACACCTAGGAAAGCAGCGCTGAGGACATTCACTCTGGGGAGTGAGGCAACTTAAGTGGTACAAATATTAATGCTCCGGTTTACCTCCAGCAGCTGCTGCAGCCATCCGGCACAACCCAGGTCACACAGGTTTTGTCACTCGCTGCTCTGTAACAACCCTTCCGAAACTCCAGAGATGGTGTACCAGGGATGCCTCCAGCGAGAGGGTGAGCTGACATGCAGGCCTGGAGTGGGAAAGAGCAAGAAAGATGGGAGATCAAAATGCATATAAGGCACAAAACAAAGTACAGAGACTCAACTCCAAAGTTGCTGGCAAGAAAAACGTGATCATTAGTTTTGAGGAGGGAGGTGGTACAGTTCAGGCTTGTTCTTGGCTAGTGGGATATGATTTTGGGTTGAATTATAATGTTACTAAGCACTGAAATAGAAAGACAATGGACAGCTGACCTGTGAGGGATGGAGTTACATACCTAAAAGAGAAAGAAATGACAGGTTTTAAGGGAAAGGACAAGGTAAAAAGTCCTGTGAGAGAAGGAAGAGAAAGAATATAATTATTCTCCTTTATTGCACTAAAAAAGTGCTTGTCTCCATCCAAACAGATCTTACTTTACTTGCTTCTCAAGGGCATGTATGAAATACATTATTCCAAATGGACCTCAGTTACATCTTGAGCTGAGCCTTTGCATTCTTCAGTCAAAAAAAAAATAAGACACTTGCTGTTCTCTGGGCTTCAGCCCTTTTCATACTGGTGTTAATTTTATTTTTCAGGTGAACAAGATCACTCCTCATTCACATCTTAGGGGCCTCCTCATAAAATTAGCTTGGGAAAGTGAGACAACTGGACTGAAAATTTTTGGACTTGCCTTGGCTTTGGAACACTCCTAAAACCCTCATGTTTCCTTGGAAATACTCCTGCTTTGACCAGACTAAACCTGCTCTATTTCCAGTAAGTGTCACAAGATCATACCTCCCTCCAGCGGGACCGGAGTTTCCTTCCTATAAAGCCAGGCTTAAAGGCCAGATGCACTCCCAAGGCTTCAACAACAGCCCGCAGTCTCCAGCACACCATGAGCCAGAAACCAGCATCTATACGGGCTCACAAAGCCTGTAAAACATCTTGTGCAGAGTGGAAAAAAAATTTAAAAAATAAAAAAAATTTAAAAAATGCCAGGGAGCTTTGCCAAACACTTTCTGCTTATTTGCACCTCTGCCAAATGCTTTGCAGTCTTTTGCAGGGGGCATCAGAAAGTTACCCCCCGGCAGCCCAGGGGTGTCCCTTCTGCCAGACCTCCTGGAGTAGAGCTGGGGCAGAGCTCATGCTCCCATGGAACTCCAGTAGTTTTGGGATGTCTGCATAGAGATCAGGCTGGCTGATATCCCTGGGGAGAAAACTTTCACCTGAGGCACAGCTGAAGTCCAGTCCTGCCACAGAATCCATTTGCAACCCTGCTGCCACACACAAGACTCGTGCCTCAGTTTCCCCATCTGGAAAAAATGTTAGTGTGTCCTTTACACAGCTGTCTTGGGCTCTGAAGGGACATCCTCTTCTGAATCACATAGTTTGAGTTCTCTGCTTCACTGAGAAGCAGAAAAACAGGAAAACACAGGACATGAGTTCTCCCCTACTTCAAGAGGACTTGAGCATCTGCAGCACTTTGATATTACTGCCCACACTGTCCTGTCAGGCACTTACGAGACAGCTCTTCTCCATACATAACACGAATTTTTGGCATTGGGAGAAGCAGTTTTCCTCCATCTGGGATGTAGGAGGAGGATCTTACAGGTAAGAACTTCCTTCTTGTCCAGGAGGAACAACGGTTGGAGAGAAAGTGAACCAAGGGGGGAGCTGACTTAGGCTGTGCCCTTTGCTGCTCTGAAAGGAGCTGAGAGGGGCAGCATTCGCCCGTTGCAGAGAGGCAGGAGGCAGGTTCAAGTGCAGCAATATTTAAGCGGTAAAGCCAGTGTCCTGGTTGGGGCGGGTGATCGGGAGCATCCTGCACTGCACGAGACAGCAAGGCACCAGCCAAGCACCACTCAGAGGAAGAGTAGTGATGATAAGCACTTTGTAGATGAATAGACTTCACCCCAATTAACTTTCCCCTCCGTATTTTTTTCCTTTGCCAGTGGTCATTCCCCGCCGGCTGCTCCTGGCAGCCTGGGGTGAAGCACTGTCTGCTTTTGCCTCAGCAGCCTTTTGCCTGGCAGCCCGGATCCTGGTTCCTGGTGCTGCTGGAAAAGCCTTTCATCATGAAAGAGTAATTTCTTCTACTGGGGGAGTATCCAAAAGCCACAAGGAGCCACATAGACATTCAAGGAGGTACAAGCCTGTTTGAGGAGCTTACAACACAGGAAGGCAACAGCAACACGACAGAAATGATGGGAGAAGGCACAGAGGGATACAGGATGCTCTGGGGTTCAGAGAGCCAGTCATTAAATCCTTACTTCAGTGGGGTTTTATTATTTCTCTGTATAACCATTTGCTTAGCCAGCCTCACATCTCCAACTGTTAGCTCCCCTTCCAACACAAGAAGTGCTCAGTTTTGATGGGGAAAAACAAAGCACAAAGGTACCTTCATACCTCAGAGCAACCTTAGCAGCCCTCAGAAAGCACAGGGAAAAGCAGCTCCCGAACATCTGCCCTCGCAGGTCAGCCTAAACCTGTCCTTTGCAAAAGAGAGCTGATTTTGACTGAAACACACCTGTACCTTCCCCTCAGCTCCTGCAAGCTGGCATCCACACGCTGAGGGCCCCCCGAGATCTCTCATCCCTCCCACCACCCCCTTCTCACTGTGCAGGCACCCCCACAGAACCCCATAAGGAGATCCGAGACCGTCCCTTCTGACACGGGGCTGACTTTTGTTAACAGCCTGTCTTAGGACTCTGTTTCCCCTCTGTTTTGAACCTTCTTACGTACAACATTGAAGCCTCGGATTTGTCAAAACACGCAAAGGTGCTGCCAGAGGCTGAGCAACTCATTTTAGTCCCTTTACAAAGCCATTTTAAGGAAAGAAACAACATGTCAGGGCGATGCCAACAACTGACTGTACCAACAAGGAGAGATTTGACGTACTTTTCTATGCTGCAGTGACTGTTATAATAAAAGACAGCACTGCATTAGTGAAAGATTTATGCTAGTATTTCAACAATGGAAAACATGAGCTTTGCTGTATTCTCATTCACACTGAGACAGGCAGCAAGGGCATGTCACGTAACACTATTTCCAGGAATGATCTTACAATTGAAGAAATGCTGATTTGCTGGTACAGTAAGACAATTCCTGGAAGCAGGAGAGACGCTCATATTATTATCATTGCAGAGGGAGAATTTGACTGTAGAGCCTCTTATCCCGGGCTGTTTAGGAGGGACGGCTCTCCTGCTCCAAACGGGTAGGAAGAAAAGGTGAGCCAGAAAGCCTGGGAGAGCTGCCGCTCTGCCACGGCCCCCTCTGCGCGGCAGCAGCCTCCCTGGCACCGTCGTCAGAGCCCTCCATGCCAGCAAGCGCAAGTGCCAGCTAATTGAATTTGCTAATGATACATTCTCTCGAAACCCTTCGCGCTGCACCCACCATTTTGTGCTTGCAATTAAATTACAAGCAGGGAAAAAAAAATGCCATGTGGTGTCATTTGACATTTAGATGTCAAAGTAACTGATTGACAGGGAAAAAATCAACAGGGAAAGGCCCGTTCCTGCCAAAGCCAGCGGGGAGGGTGCCAGCGGCATTGGGAAGAGCAGGATCAGGGCCCTCGTGGGCCAAAAGGATGAGGCAAGGTAGTGGGAGAGCAGGCAAGCGAGCCAGGTTATCCTGGTCCTGAGAGATGTGGGAAGAGGGAATCAGAGACCTCCAGGAGCCTCCTTCTCCATCACCCATCTCCCAGCATGAGGGTTTGGGACCCTGGGAGGAAGGGAGGGAAGGAGAGAAGGAGGGAGGGAGAGCAAAGACCCCGACACCTTCATGGGAGGGTCGTTCTGTGCAGAGCCTGGGAAGATGGGGTTCTCCCACCTTGTCGAGGTTTTGATGTCTCAGTGGTTTTTTCTGCCCTGTTCAGAATAGAGAAAAGGGGATTAAAAAAAAAATCCGAGTTGAACACTGGGAAAAAAGCAGAGTAAAAATCTTTTCCTCAGTTTTTTACCTTACAAAATTCTTTTTTGTTTTATCCTAAAGAAGAAAGTAATAAAAATTTCAGAGCAAAAAAGAAAATTTTTAAACGTCAAAACCTGGGCAATTTTCATAAGTTAAAAAAGTTTTTTTTCCCAAAACATTTTCAAACTGAAGAGATTCAGCCCAACAGGCCCCATTCTGCAAAAAGCCTCAGCAATGGTAAATATGTTGCTTTTCCGATAGGATTAAAGTTTCACACCCAGATTCCCGGTGAGCCCATGGAGGGAGACCTGCCTCGGGGTCAGTGAGTGGAGAAAGGGAATGCAGAGCCAGGGCCCCAAAACTGTGCACACACATGTACATCAGCACGCACACCCCCGCAGCCCCCATGGGCATCTGCGCATGGTCCAAGAGTGCAAAGCACAGCTACAAACACAAGCCTCTGGTTTGAGAAAGGGAGAAGAAAGAGGAAAAAAAGGGAATTACAGTTGTATCTTTCCTCTTTCACAGTCCTCACATGGAGGTTGGGCAGATAAGTAAGGTTTTGGGTCACCCACTGCAAGCGGTCCTGGATCCACCTGCACGGAGCTCAGCTGCTGTGGGGGTGCAAAGGCACAAATTCCTATAACAGAAGAATAATATTAATAATACAAAATTAAAAGCTCTCCCTCAAACTCCCTTACTCATTGTCTATAGCAGACAAGGTACATTGGTGAGCTCCCTTGCCTGCCTCCATCCCTGCCGGCAGCAGTGGTCTCCCGCAGATCCCACAGCCAGAGCCGTGGGTTCCAGTGGGCTCCGGCTCAGCCCCCTGCAGACCAGCACTGGGCAGACACTGGGCACTGGCACTTGTGTGTTTTAATGGAATGGATGAGGTATGTACGAGGAGTTAAAAATAAAGCTTTGGGGCTTTTTTCCTTCTTAGATGCAGGTGGGGCTATAAAACCCTGTTAGCATGAGTCAGAGAGCCAGACTTGGCAAAGCTTGGCTTGCCACTTTAAAAACAGAGCACTAATTAAATCAAGTAACAACAAGGGGAAAAAAAAAAATCTCTTTTTTTCCAATAACTAATCCAGCCTGAAATGAATTAAAAATATTTTACCTGGACTCTATTCATGTACAGAAGAAAGAAAAAAAACACGCCTAAAAAAAAAATTGCTTGGCAAAAACCTAATGCAAATTGCTCTAGCATGAAAGTGCAGACTCTTTTTTAAGCAGTTTAGATAGATTTAATCACGAAGCTGAAAGCCTCCTTCTCCTCTGAAGAGATGGTTCACTTTGGTGTTCTTTGTAGGGAGCGAGGATGGGACTGTCAGAGTTATTCGGAATATCCCATTACAAACTGCTACTAACAGGCAACAGTGTATCCTTTGTTTTCCAATGTGTATTTTACATCCTACTGCCACTGGAAGAGTGGCTGTGAGTGGGTTCATTAAGGTGATGTTATGGCAGAAGTTTAGGCTTTGGGATGGCCCTGTCTCCCCTGCACAGAGAAAATGAGATCTGTCTTGAACCCGCATCAGTGAGGAAAACTGTTCATACTTCCAGTACTCCACAGTTCCTTGGCAGTCTCCTTACAGATTTTCTTCCAGGTTTTTTTTTTTTCTTTTAAATCATATGTTGTTTATAAAAAAAAAATTCTTAAGGAATGTTAGTATCAGTGAGACACAGAAAATTAGTGCGAAAAACACTCAGTAAAAATACTGGACTGTGATGGGAAGTAATCTATTTTTAAGAAGCTCCTCCTGAGCACACCACACTGCAGAGTTAGTTAACAACCGTGAGGCTTCACGCAGGAGTCACGGGACACAGCTCTGCAGCTTGCGTCGTGCTGGACATCCGATCGGCTATCACAGGATTCGCTTGCCTATAAAATTACCTGGGGCAAAATGATGCACAAATCCAGCTCACTGTACATGACAGTCCTGCCACTAACTCCAATAGAAATCTGCTCGCCCGAATAAAACAAGGACGAGTGGCCGGGGAATTTCCATCAGCACAGTGAGCAGTAATAGATACAAAGTACACAGCCTGCAGTTATTCATTCTGGAGATTTGTTTTTATTGGGAGCTCTTTGCAGGAGTATCTGGAGCTGCACATTTGCGGATGCTCAGGCCATTCTGGACCGCGCGGCATTTCCCCAGGCGTGAGCCCGAACACGGCAGAGGCACGCTGGCTCCTCTCCCCATCTTTATCTGCTGCAGCCCATGCTCTGTGTGCTGTGTGCAGGCTTATACCTGCACCCAAATCTGCCATTAGCTTGAGGGACAAATTTGGCTGCCAAATAAAAGCGATGTCTGGCAGGGTGTGTGGAGTATGGACTGCATGCCACGCAGGGTCTGCATTACCCTTGAAGCCTACACATAAATCCCATTAACGGTCATTAAAATTCCCGTCTGGCATTGGAAGGAAAATAGACATTGATTGGTATTCAGGGGAGTTAGGGAGAGGGAGGAGGTACCAGGGAATTGTGCAGCTCCTGCTTAGGCTCCTGATCTGCTGGTGGGCAATGTTTCTGTGGGTCAAACCTGGTTTGGGTACAGCTCACGGAAGCACGGGATCCACAACCATATGGCTCTGGTGGGCACGACGCTGAGCCCCATCACCACTTGTCCTCCTGCTGTCCCAAGCATCTCGAGTGAACATGGCTCTGCGATATTTCTGCAAGGAACAGAAAATTCAAGGACCATGCCCGAAATTACATGAGAACAGCAGTGTCACCTGAGACTTTCCAAGTCCCATCCCTTGCATCTTTCCACTGAAGGCATCCTTGGCTTCTTTCGGAGTGCTCATTTAAATTACATTCCATCAGATAGGCACGTCAGATTTTGTTTACAGAAGTTTACTGTTCAAGTCAGTAGGGAAAATAAAAATCTATCGACTGTGGCTTTTAAACAATAAGAACACAGATTTTTTTTTTTATTAGCACTTTATTTCAGTGCAGACAGAAACATCACTGACTATCACTGTTGTTTACTGTTAAAGGCACAGCTCCTACGGCCTTTCCACACATAGAATATTCCCATGGCAATCAATGGAAGTTTAGCATAAAGAGCAAAATATACTCTATCATGTTGTCTCTCTATATAGTAAATGCTAATTTCTTGCCAACTATAAACTTGAAAATTTCTTGCAGTACATTGCAACACAAACCCATTCTCAGTGTGTAATTTAGATTTCCAAGTTGTGTACATTCCCAGCGGAGAGTCATTTGTGTGTGTGTGAGTATATGTACAGAAAAAATGAAATGTTAATGACTTCTCCATCTATGTTTCTATACTTGTTAGCTTTTCCTACTAGTTTTCTGCTGCCCTTCAGAGTGCTAATTGTGCCTGTAAAAGTCCAGGAAATTTGTGTCATAAATAGTTTCTGGCTATTATAGCCAATGAAACACATATTGAGACAAATATATGGGTCTGAATCACAAGTTATTTCACTGAAGTCAATGGGGTTACTCTACATTTTGATTTCTATTTGGCAAAGCATGTGGTCTAAAGTTGGTTTGGAGACAGGAATAAAATTAATCACATGCATACATACTTGTCTGGGTTTTTTTTATTTTTTTTAAATTGATTCCATACAGGGAACAGAGTTTAGCTAAATATATTCAATATAATTTCCTTCTGATTTTCATCACTATAGATGTGCTTGTATTAGGAAAAGTGTGCCATAAATATCGCACATTTGTTGGAGAACAGGCAAATAGGAACTACTGATGCTGCACTTGAATCAGTAGTAGTGCTGATTTGATGGCCAGGTTATTGCCATCTGGCCATTAATTTTGCTGGTGGGTTGGAAAATAACATGCTTTTCTATGTTAACCAGTTAATCTTGTATTCAGGAGAAAGAAAAAAAAAAGAAGTCCTTTAATTTCTCAGGTGTTCAGAAGTCCTACCATTTCTTTGCCATTGCCTGTTCCCGAAGTATTTTGGGTGTGTCACTCTTTTTGGTGGGTATATTCAACCCTTAAATCTCAGTTGCTTTTTCTTTCATATGGTACAGAATTGTGTGCATGTGTGTTTTTAAACAAGGGCACCTGCATAAAAAAAGTCTATCCTCATTAGATCCATTTTCTCAATTAAATTCAAGTTTCTATGTCCAAAAGGCATAAATCTGGGTATCGATTTAGTCATAAAATAATGAAACTCCCAGCAGTCTTCTAAACCCATTTTACTTGGATGAGCGTATAAGCTTTTAAAATATCAAGTTATTCCAGTATTTAATACACATAACTGCTTCCAGAGGTCTGAAGGCAATAAGGCATATCTTCCCCACTCCATTTGAAGCACTGCAGTCAGAGCTAGCCAGTCCTTCACTACTGGTTTTAAGGCTTTTGACAATTTTATTCAGTGTGAGTTTGATACTTTCTCAACGGGGGCTATATCCCCTGAAGCCAAAATCAATAACCTATCAATCAAAGCTCTATAAAATACCAATGGGCTCTTGGTGTTTTGCTCCCATAAATACAATTCAGCTTAACGCTACACTTCCAAAACCGGCTGACTTTACATTTACTGGCCTGTTCCACCAAGTTAACTGAGTCGTCAATGTGTACTTCCAAAAATCTCTTCTTCAGCAGCAAATAATGGTCCCTTCCCTGTAAAGTAAAGAATAAAAACCAAATCCACTTACTTGCATTCAGGTGACTACTCTGAAACTTTTCTTTTCAAACAGGACAGTATTTTGCTGCGCCAGAGCATCCTTTGCCTTGTTCAAAGGACATGCCCAGCTGAGCAGGTACAACCCCTGTGTGGAGAAAGGCTGGGTAAAGCTTTTAAGTTTCTTGTGGTCCTATTTTAGGTTAAACTGGATTCCACAGTGCAGAGATCAATGTTGGTAAACAAGCTTTAAGGTACATTGGCCTCTTATTCAGCCCTGGCTATGCTCAGGGCAGTTTGAAAACATAGTAAGAATAGTAAATAGAAGAAAATTTTTAAAATGCCAGTGTGTTTTATTTGAGTCTTTTCCACTCCTTACACACATGTTGAAGTTGCTGCTTTATAAAACCAAATCTCACAGAGATGAGCATTTTATGAGCTAAGAAACATTGTCTTCTACCGCAAAGTTAAGTTTAACAGTGCAAGGAGTTACTTAACTTGCTAAATCAAAACAAATTCCTCATACAAGGTTTTTCCCCAGCTGGCAGAGTTTAGCAAACAAACTTGCCCTGCATAATATAACAAACATTCTTCTGACACCTAGGAGCAACATTTCAAATTCAGTGGGTTTGCAGGGTGTTTGATCCACTGATGCAAGGTTTGGTTCCTTTCCTTTTCTTCCTTGCCTTCAGCACCAGAAAGCCCAGTTCACTAGCACGTCATTCCGAGATTTACACCACTACACAACTGGAGCACAGGATCCTTACTGCTGGCTTTTTCAAACGATTTCAAAAGCATTGAACTGTCAGGTTTCTCTGAAATCGCACACAGAGAAAAACTGAAGTAAAGTTGTGATGAATTATCTTCCAAATACAAGCATTCTGATTATTAATAAATATGAAATACAACTACTCCTAGCAGTTTCCTATATACAATCTTGACTCCTGTTCAGCAGCAAGACTAGTTCCTAAATACAGTCTTGAGGTCAGCATGTAAAAGATGTAAAGTGTGGCCACATTTCAAATGCAGTTGTATTTCATAAATCAAAATTAATGCCAAAAACATCCATTCAAACGAGCATCTTTTTGTTCTGCCCCACTTCTTGATGATTAATTCCTTTCTGATAAATATAGTGAGGTAATTGCTAATTTTTTTCTCTGGATGGAATTTACATAGTTTCCAAGAACTTCTTTATGTATTGATCTCTCCAGTGTCCTCCAGTTCTTTAATACTGCATTATTCCAGACAGGTCCTTATATTCTTGACTGTGTTCTACAAAATTAATAGGCACGTTTTCTTTTACATTAATTAAAAAAAAAAGTTAGAGTGATTGTTCAGACGCAATAATATCATCTGGACTAATCTCCTTCCACTATTAATTTCATCCCTGTAGCTAGCAAGGACAATGTCCAAATTTGGAGGGCTGAACAGCTGCCGAGCAGGACCACAACCTTTGTTTCATGACATCTCTTGTTTTGACCCCTGCTTTCTGGTCACCAGAGAGATGATTGACTAAGTGCGCAGGGAAGTCCATTTTTAGCACGGTGGACTGGAGCACGGCATGACAAACTGTGATGTCTGAGTTTTGCGTTACACCATCTGGCCTGCCATTTCCAGAGCCTCACATCAGAGCCCTGATGATGTATGTTTAAGCTTGGCACTATCATTTATCTCGTATCTTGTGTTTAAACAGATGCAAGCTGAATATAACAGAAAAGGGGACCTTGATGCAGGAGTCGCTGCAGAAAGTGATGCTCTTGAGCTGTCTGCAGACTCCAAGATTAAGTGTAAAATCTGACAGGGAGGATATGTATTAAAAAATATGTGTTGACAGAATGATTTAACTAATATTTTAAAGGCAAAACATCATCTGAATTTCCATATCATTTATAATGTTAGCGAACAAGGTACTACAAAGCAGGCTATCCCCTTCTGTCACCATCATCTTATTCACAACTTTATTTTACAGATCAAGAATGTTTTAATAAAACGAAGCTCTAGGGCTTGATTTTCAGCTGCTGTAAATCAACCCGGCTACACTGATAACACCGGGGTAGCCACATTAATGAAGTGACACTGATTTACATCAGCTGAGGATCCAGTTCCTAATTCCGATACAAGTTCTTGTACACAGAGATAACTTGCTGCATCGCCAGGAATACAAGACCTCAGTGATTAAAAGAAGCCCTTTAAATTCCACGGGTGGGAATGTCTGACTGCTCGGACTGAACCAGATGCATTTGTCAGCCCAGGAAGAGGAGAGAAAAGGAGTATCTTGGACGTCTCGGTCCCAACATCCAAAAGAGAAAATATCCCAGGGCAAACAAGCTAATTGATGCAACTTCGGGCGGGGGAGAAACTGGAGGTTGGAAGGGGAAAAAAACATGACGAACTAAGTAAAAGAAGTAGGCAATTGAGATGTGAACAGTTTGAGAAGACTGCCTGGTACAAAACCTAGACATGTCACCCTCTTACTCCCTCAACACTACTGCAAGCAACAGCAGCGCTTCCATGATGTCCATGGAATATCCCAGTGCTGAAACTGGACAAGGAGCAGCCACGGTGCCAGAGGGACAAGGCAGAAGCCCCTGGGTGACATACACCCCACAGCAGCTCCTGAGCAGACATTTTTCAACCCTTATTAAAATGTTAGCACTTTATTTTGTGAATGGAGTGATACTTTTATTGCATGCACAATTAGCCTTCCGTATTAGCAACTTCCTAGCAACTCTATTTCTTAAAATAGGGACTTACAGTGCAAGCTTTTATCTTATATAATCCCTTAGAAAAAGATAGCTCAGACACCTTTTGGGGGTTTTAAACATCAAACCTTCAGCTTGAGACCTGTCTTTATCAAAGGAACTAGCAGCTCTATCTAGGGTTTATGTTCTTTAGAGGAATTCCAAATTGCCTGTTTTTTATAGACTACCTACATAACAACCTCCTACAGTATTTAAATTTTTGTAATTTTCTACTCTTAATGTGATCTTCACATTTAAATGCACACAGAGTATTTTACATTTATCTATTTAATATCATAGTTATGTCTTTCTTTAAATGCCTGTTACTCAACAACTTATTAATAGTGAACTGTTTTTTTCGAACAGAAGCCATTTAAATTTAGTTAGTTTATGGTGATTTCTTCTATCTTTTCAGCCAGGAGAAAAGCCTTAACAGCCTAGAAGAATGTATTTCTAAAACATGTTTGTCTATTTAACCTCAAATGCATCATCATTAAGAGAGGACTAAAGCATTTTTTCCTGAATTTTCTTTTCACAGATATTTCATTGCTATGCATTAATAAATGTGACTCCTCTGTAACAGACTTGCTGTTTAACTCCAGTCCTTAAAAGTGGTTTGGCATTAAAAAACAAATAAATTCTCCCTCACAGAGTGTTTAAAGTCTTCTCAGGAAGCAGTTCCACAGCCAAAGGTCATGGCAGATCTGTGCTTACCTTGGCTGTCACACTGCTATGGGGTGCTCATGCAACAGTCTCCCAGCCATCACCTACCAGACGTGAGCACATCCACGGCAGTACAGAGCACCCCGATGCCTGGGCTGTGCACATGGGGTGAGTGGGCTGAATGTGGCTCAAGGAAATGTCATTTTCTTAAAGAGGGGTATCTACCATCACCTGGGAAGGAAAAGATAAGGGAGGAGAAACCAAGGGTAGTGTCATCTAGCATCACACTCACCCCTGCAACTTTCTTATTCCTGTAGGCTTGTGTTTTGGTGCACAAGTGGGCCATAATCCAGAGCAAAGCCTTTCCATGTGCTGTACTGGAAGAGCAGAAATCGTCACAGGGTCTCAAGGATGTCCTTGGCCACTGCTCTGCATGGGACCTCCAGAGGAACATGGCAGTGAAATGTGTGTTTTCCTGACAGGCTCTGGCATGCATGGAAAGGAAGAGTTAAGGGCTAAGAGAGAGAAATGGGGTCAGCTGAAGCGTTGTACGTAACAACCTGCACAAGGTCATCATTGGTAGCTCCAGTCAACGGTGTCATTGACTTGACCCACGTCGTTACTCTAGAGCATCTCCCAGGCAAGAGGGAGGTGACCCACTCACTTCTGACGGATGTCTGACCATCATCACTCTGAAACAGGCTGAGCAGGAGGAAATGGAGGGTCCCCAAGGATGGGGACAACCCACCTCTCCGCGTTCCTGCTGGGCACACATCAAGTGATGTCTGAAAAAGATTCGGCTGTAAAGGTAGATCCGGGTGCAGGGAGGACCTCCAACCCAGAGCATCTCACCCACCTCTTTGGGTCATCTTACCCCCTTCAGGACGTGAGCCATTAGCAGGTCACTTACCTCCTGGACTTCTCCCTTGCCTAGGTACCTAACAACAAAACTTCAAGGAGTCCTTTTCCTCCTTTTTATTTATCCACCATGCATGCTTTTCAAGGGCTAATTTATATTTGAGCAGCAGTGTGTACGAAGGTCTGTGCAAGGCAGCTCAGCCACCAGAAAAGTTAATATGTGCTTTGCATTTGCTGTCTCTAATTACAGGAGGGAAGGAGTGGAGGTACAGCTATGCCTGCCTCTGCATGAGCCACTTTGACTATTGCAAAGCTAATTAAATATGTCTCCTGTATATAAAATATATCATCTCCAGATAACAGCATACTGTTAAATTCTTCATCTTATTAAAAGCTTGCATTAATGCTTTTCCAACATAAATTTTAACTGTGGACAGGTACTATTTGAGAAGCCTGACAATAGGACTGACCTAGATTAGGCTGACAGTGCCAAAAGATATATCACCTCTAGCTGTCTGGGGGAGAAGAAGGATGAGGAATACATTCTCCATTATTGCCTAATGCTGATGTGCCGGCATTATCTCCAGAAACCCAGTGTTGCTTCGCCTTCTGCTGTCGTGGTATGGTAGGTGGCTATACCATGCCAAGGAATGATATTCTCTGCTCGCTGTCTCTTATTCCCCATCTTATAACTCAGCTGCAAGGAGATTTAATGAGGTATTGGATAATGACTTTAAAGCCATTGATAAGTCCCCCTATAGTTTACAAAATTATGGGCGAAGTCAGGTAATTCCACATGGCTGGATTTATGCAGTACGATCTTACAGGCATTTAGGTCAGGGCTGTCATCTGTACAGGAGCAGAAAGAAGTCTGTCTGTACCAGCACTCAAGCCTTTGCACATTCAATCTTCTCTGAGTTTGCTTGGACTCTTCTGTTAGGTCTGAGCAAGCAAGGGGCAGTGATGACAGGTTTAGAAACCACAGGGAGTGTCACCACATAGGAAACGTTTTGTTCTACTAGTATACGTGCAGAAAGCTGATCAGAGATCTTTTCAAGGCATCCTTGTACAAAAAGGAGACAGCAAGTGGGTTCATAAAAAACCTTTACTGTCACATAAGTTCTAATGCAGAAAACAAGAAGACCGTCGACGAGCAGCAATATTTCTCACATGCATTACTGAATATTCAAAAGATATGAAAATAGCTTTAAGAGTCTAAGAAAATAGAAATTCCAAATATTAATAGGAACTCTGCCATTGATTTTAGCATAGAGCTAGCACTGACATTGTGAGATTGCTCAGTCTTAGACACTTGATTGACACAGTGATGGCTCATTCAAAGTGTATGCAAAGTCAGTGCAACTGTATTAGGCTTTTTTCTTGACTTCAGGTTTTTTAACTTTTTCCATCAACATCCCAAGGGCCATTGTATTGACAGAATAATACTTCTGTTGCAGTGCTGGTGTATGAAAGACTTTCCTTTTGGGGAAGGGAGGACTCTTCCACTGCTGTCCTCCTGGATGAAGAGCTCAAGATACAGTGAATGATGTGCAGCCAGAGAGTCTCTAGTGCATCAAATTCTTTTTGGGCTATTCGCTGGGTGCACACTCAAAAAATGGTGAAAACCAGTTGGAACTCCCTCTACAAACCAGCGCCTCTGAAAATAAGACTTTATATGTATTCTGCTATTGGAACAATAAGGCCAAGGCTCAATTTTGGAGCCAAACCTCTTTAAGAGTTGACTGAGGTGTTTCCCAGAGCTCGCTCAAACCTCCTTAGCAGGACAGAAGTAAACCAACATTTCCATCTCCCAAAAGAAGACAAAACTGCTTCCCAGGACAAGGATGCCATTTGGCATGTTTCCTCCCAACCTACCCAGCAAATTGTCCGCTGTAGCACAGACCCCTCCCCAGGTAGTGAGCTCATGTTCCCTGCCAGGGCCTCACTTACTACAATACCAATATAGGCAGAAGTGGGCTATTACAGAGGGGAACAAAAATATTCCAGTGCCATCTGCTTTTGCTATACAACTGGGTGAAAGACAAAAAAAAAAAAGGAAGGACAAACTAATGGAGGAAATGCCTCTCCAGGGAAAAAGTTAACCCTTGAGCACTGGGACAATAAAGTGAAACTTACTGTACACAGGCATTCTGTCTGCTGAAAAGAAAGATTCAGATCCAAAGTAAAACTGAGGATTGGAAACACAATGAGTAAGACCTGGAAGGGTCTCAGGATCACTTCCTTGGCAGGAGTAAATGGCTATAACTGCACTGGAATTAATATGAGGCAAGAATATGTCAGAGATCTATCAAAAATGTCCTACAGAAACAGATGTTTCCACCTACTCAGAGATACGGACAAGTGTCTCAGTTACCCTAAATCCCTCTCATGATCTTCTAAATATATACCTATCATATGGCCTTTAATGCATGAGAATGATGCAAGACAGATTTCACATGTATGAAAATCTTATCCTGGATTTTTACAGGGAAAAGCATAATTTATCATTAAACTTTTCCCCAGCAGTTCCACTGTCTGTGGAAATTCACCTCCTCTTTTTGGAAGGTATATACAGAAATCTGTCTAACTCAAGGAAGAAGAATGAAAACTGACAATAAACCATCATAATCTGCTTGATCAGCTGGAGCACAGAAATAAAAAATGCTCCCTCTTAAAAGAGCAGTCTAAATTATCTTGATTTGTACATAGAAATAAGTGACAACAACTTCTAGATAGCAGCACTTCCTATCCACATATTTAAACTTAAAAGTCAAGGTTGAGTGAAAAATATTGCTGCCTTGAAAGATAAATATATTACTTATATTAGCTATAACAGGAATATGTGCTACTGTATAAATATTTAAATTCAGGTTTGGAAACTGTATATTTTGAAGAAACCAAGGCCAATAAATATTGGATTACAAATTCATACTTACAGTTTCCTTTGAAAAAAACCCAACACCTTATGATTTCTGTTTCATTGAACTGGGGTGGTAATAATTTGTCTATGTTGTACAAATGCTCGACTTGCACTCTGTTCTCCAAGTTAACATTTCCCATTTCCTTTTAACTACCAGAAAAGTGAAAACACACCCTAAAATATTTCCACTCAAATTTCCTAGATTAAATCTTATGCTTTTAAAGCTCACTCAATGACCAAGGCACTTTTCCTGCAGCACTCCAACCCAGCTAGTTGAAGGCAATGAAAAGCCATAGAGTTGTGCTAATAGAGCAGCGCTAGCTTGGAATAGATAAAGCAGAAATGCTGCACGGTGGGCAGCTGACAAAGCCCATTGCCAGAAGATATCCCTTAAAGGAGGATCGTAGCGAATTTTTTTAAGAAGGGGGTGGGAGAAAGAGCATGTTACACGTAATTAGAGAAGAAAGGGCTTGAAATGTGTCAAAGGGCTTGAAATGCACCAGCCTGTAAAGAACATGAGCAAGGAGGAGGCCTGCTCTTTCGGTTTGACCTACTGTAAAGATTACGGCATTTAGCTTCAGGGCATCTCTTATGGGTCATTTTTACCTAAAAAGTTAGGCCTCCATAGCCTATGGGGTTTCATATGATCTGATGGTTCCTACATTAATTACCAAGGACCAGGTTCTTCCCTTCCTGCTCAGATAAGATGCTGTTGGTCTCTGATGGTGCAGACCTTGAATCAGAGGATTTATAGCTGTGGCAGAGCAACAGTCAGGAAATGATAAACCAGGAGTAGCAAAGACAAGACTGAAAATTAGCATGGCAAGTGCCATGGTACTAGAAGTTTAAAGTATGCAAAGGATGTTTTGATAAAGAGTAGGAAGAATACGTACTCCAGTCACATAGATCACATGGAACAAAATGCTGAAGTGGGGATAACAGTAAAACAGTCAAGGAAGAAAATAATCTGGTCTTCCCATCCTGCAAACCTATACTTATAATTTTTCCGACTGAGTAAGATCCCAGAGGGGTGAAAAACCATGGGGGTGAAAACCCACATCACCAAACTTGTGGAGTCCTTGTGCTGGACCCCCATATTAGTTCATGGGGGGATCCAGCACCTCCATATAGGAACCTCATAGACAGAGGGGAATGCTAAAATCCACCTGAGCACAGCTGACAGTACGAATTGCACATCACTCTGAATTTCAGAAAATGATTGCTGGGTTTAGTTGCACTTTTTGGGTGGCTGCCCAAGAGAATTGATTGCCAGAGAGCAAAGGCTTGGGCTCACTGTGAATTAGGAACTAATAAAACGTCCCAAGGGACAGGTGAAGACATGCCAATTGGTTGTGAAAGTGTAGGCTTTTAAACATGACATGACTACCAAAAAAAAAAAAAGACAAAAAGAAACAAGTTTTGTCCATAACCAGCACAATAAAAATATCTGATTTCACGGCGCAAAATAAAATATGGATTTTTTGCAAAACCCCACTAGAAAATTATCTCATTTTTTAGCACCTATAATGCTGACTCAGATACATCAGACTTCTCTTGTTTTTTCCCTGGAAAACCCAGTTATCCTTTACATTCCTCTCCTTTTCATTCTACAATTGACTGTTGTGACAATGTAGTAGAACTCTCATCCATTACTGGACCTTCAATGGTTATACCAAAAGAAAATGCCACGTAGAGTTAAGCACACTGATCCAAAGGGAAACAAATTACAAAGAAGTTTTAAGAAACCTTTGGATAAATTCAGTTTTCACTAATTTAAGCTACTTTGCCACACTTTCCCAGCAAGCTTACTTCAGCACTGACAACGCACTGCATTGACATGAAGCGTTGACATCATGCCCGTAACCGTGAAATGAACTTCGACAGCACATCTGGCTCTCTGGTACGCAGCATACTGACCATTGGATTTCCAAATCCTCCCCTTCTCAGGATGTTTTTACAATTGTTCATTAATACTTAGCTTAAAGGGCAATTTGCTGCCCACTACTGTGTGGACAGCATTTTTAATAAATAATGCATACTGTGTAATGAGGACAATAAAGGCCAAGGTAAAAATGTAAAACATTTTAATGGCATGTCTTGATGAAAGCTTCCCATCACCTTCGCTAAATACTTCACTAATGATCTTCTAGCTTGGGAAGATTGTTTTTTTTTTCTTAGAAACAAGTTCATAATGTACTAATATGCTGTTAATTGTTGAAGTAGCAAAGTTCAGATGTACTACTCCAGATGTTCTCACTGAGTAAATTTGCTTATGTTGCACACCAAAAGCTTCGGTAGGGTGTAAGAGATACATTTACAGGGTCTTCTGCAGGTCTGCACTGCCTGGGAGAACTTCAGCCTCTCAGCACAAAGGTGCATTCCAGTTTTCAGGGGTGGAATATGGAATAATGAAGTGAAATAATAGCATTAACCAATACCTAATTAACACACAATCTATTTAATTTCCAGCTCCACTATTAAAGTATATTTAGTTGGCCTGTGTAAAAGTGCATTATGGCAGCTTTTCAGAGTCAGGCTATTCACAGGCCATTTGCAATTTTCATTTCTCTTCTCTCTTTAATGTCATAAGACTTAACTTCATGAAGGTCTAGAGCAGGTTAGTGCAGAAGATTGACGATTACAGCCTAATAGTTTTTTTTCTTGGCCTCTCCACAGCATGTGTTAGAAACCTGCACAGATTCAGAGCAGCAAAGTGCCTGTCTCCTCCTGGACTCCAAGGGAAAGGGGAGCTGAATTTTTAGGTAAGAGGAACAAGGGTTTCAGGCAGTTATGTGGTTCCCTGCTATGCACCAAAGTGTTTAATACATTTGGATACTCAGGCAGGTTAACAGGGCCAGTGCCTTAAACCTAGTACCCATGGAACTAAGAGTCCTATCCACAGTGGGAAGACTTTACATCCAATGCAATGCACGGTGTGTGTTACAGCTCTCTTGTATTCCTGCCTCCGTTCTGTTAGGGTCATGCCCAAGGGCACACTTGTCCATGATGTGTACAGCTCCAGTTCTGCATCCCACTAGGTCAAAACACTGTGCTTCCTCCTCATGGAGAAGGCAGCTGCACACAAGCTCCTGCTCGGGGAGTGACACAGTTCATCTGCCACCCACGACTGGGCAGAGGGGACAGAGCAGCACAACCAAGTCTGGCACTGCAGTGAGCAGCAAGGGGAAGAGGCTGTGCCTGCAGCCCTGGATTTCAGACCAGG
This sequence comes from Eurypyga helias, assembly GCF_000690775.1. NCBI lineage: Eukaryota > Metazoa > Chordata > Aves > Eurypygiformes > Eurypygidae > Eurypyga > Eurypyga helias. Next base: position 90,925 of record NW_010258932.1, read on the forward strand.
TGGGTGCTGGGACAAGGGTTGAAGCCAAGCACGTTGTGGATCAGCCCATTGGCATGTATTCCCTCCCAGCAATGGGTCACTGCATTCACAATTAAACCATTCCATCTGCATCGAGCACGACTGTGGTCACAGATATTATGGTCAGCAACTGTGACCTTGGGGAGTCACAGTCCCCTGTTCTTCCCTGCCAAGAGAACCCACAGCAACGGTCCATATACTTAGTTACTAACTTTAGTAAATCATTCAAAATACCGCCTAGCCCATATTATACAGGACAGCTGTGATTTAGTAAGGCTCTCAGGCTGGGCAGAGCAGAGCTGTCTCTGTTACCTCAAGCTAGAAAAGGATGAGTTTTCAACAGACCTCCTCAGGATATTTTAATTTGTGTAAGTGCATTCAAAGCATGAAAGCAGACGGACAATATGTGAATTATGAACTAATTGGGGAAAGATGGAAATGAGAAGGTAAATTTCATTTACATTATCTCCCTTTTTACGCTTGCTAAGGTCTAAGGTAAAGGCTTGGTCTCTTTCTGGTCCATAAAATATGGATTGCTATTTTCAAACTACATCAACACTGCTAATAGCCATTCCCATTAGTCAGCTGTATAATAGCATTATGATGCTATGAAATATTGACATGATAAAACAATGTAAGTCAGAGGTTACTGACAGTGCACACTCTGATATTGACAAATAAATGCAGATTTTTAATGCACTCCTTTTGCCACCTTTCTACCTGGCTGACAGTATATAAAAAACATTTTTCCAGATCCTTCACTCACTATTGTTAATGCCAGTTGATGGCAGAGGACCTCTGAAATTAATGGAACTATTCCCACTGATGTTTTCAAGTGTGGAAAAAGAGTTCAGGAATTTGGCTAAGATGGGGCCAGTGCTGAAGATTTAGCATCTCAGGCAGTGTGCTGTGAGGGAGGTGAGATGGGGGTGGAGGTTCAAGAAACCAACCAAGGAGATGCAAACTTGCTGGACAATGTCCAGCTTTTTGGGAATGTGAACACATAGAAACAGTCAGGAGAGGGTTGCTCCAGCCTCTCTTTCTTGCACCCACATACCTTCTCTGAAAGGGAGCTGCCCTGTACTGTATCTCCTTCACCTGCTAGCTGCAAAGTCACCTTTCTGCAAAACAAATACACATAACGTACCCAGCTACACCAAGGGAGTATTCTATTGGACACTTTTAAATATTGAAGTAATTTATAACACCTGTTCAGTGACTTATTTTCCACCCTAAATCATACTCGCAGTGCTTTTTATTTTGTTGGCTTTAGGCAAATTTCATGTAACATTTGATGATACAGTATAGATGAGAGAGAGAAGCCTATTTTTCCAGAAATAATTATTACTGGTCACCTGCTAGAATTGTATTCCAGAAACATTAAGTCAGAAATTATCTCTTAAATGGAAAACATATCCTCTGTACCTTAGGCTCCCATTCATTAGTGTTTGCTTTACCTCTTTAATTATGCCTATTTTCACTGTGTTACTCTTCCTCTCTAACCAAATGTTGTCTACACACAGAATTTCAGACATGACTGTCTCTATTTTCCAGTCACCCCAGTGATGCGTCCTTATTTACAGCTCTATGACCTGTCAGAAACTGGGATAAGCACCTTTGCCATGCGACAGTGCTTTGTCCACTAGTGTTTGCAGAAAAATTGGACACTCCCAGGTACTAAGGTCCAGAGGCCCTGTCCGGTATGTGTTTCTGCTTCCTTTGTACCCAAGGGAAGCCTAGCTCAGTTTTGTGTTTCTCCTGAAGAACGTGTCTGCTGGACTCACTCTCTACCTCCCAGGAGTCAAACCTAGGAGTAACCTCCCCTTCTCATTCCTGCAACTCATCTGTTTTAATGATGACTAATTTCCACTGCACATAAATCACTGGATCTCCCTTGTTTTCCTGGAAGAATCCTTATTCTGTGATACACACCTCCTTATCTATTCCTATAACCAGCTGCTCTTCCTTTGATGGTTTACGCAAGAATTGCTACACAAAATCTCCAGACTGGATAAATCCCATGCTGTGGAAATGTGGTGACTTTCCCACCGGAGTGCTGAGCCCACTGCTGAGATGACAGGAACCGAGGAAGGGTCCATAACAAGCACTGGCTTTGATGTTGTCTTCCCACACGCTCGATCGCCTCATGTCTGAGGCTATACGTACCGCAGGAGGGTACAGCAAGGGCAGCCGGAGGAGAGCTTGTCTGGTGGGGCTCATTCAGGAAGACGCGTGTTTCTGGTCTCCATTATCTGCAGGAGTCAAACAGAGGACGTGTCAGTGCGAGCTGATGGGTAGTGCTGATCTAAGGAGAACACAGCCTGCACAAATACAGCTCCTGTGTGTCTTTAACAACTTACATTTCACAGGCAAGGTCTGGATAGCACACGACATTTCACCGCCAGATGCTGTAGCCCCTACCTGCAGACACAGACCACACAAGGGAGTGCAGCAGCACCAGGTGAAGAACAGAGGCAAGGAAGGAAGGTTGGGGTCACTGCTCATCTCCTGCATCCTGGCACTGCTGGGAAAATGAGATCTCCTCTTGCTTCCCTCCAATGTGTGACACATCCTCTTGTTTCAGATACGAAGTGTACGGTTATGGAGGTGAATGGATGCTCTGAACTGATAAGCAATTGAAACAAGAATGAAAGGAACAAAAAAAAAAAAAAAAAAAAGCTCGAGCTGGCAGAAAATGTGTTTGCTCCCCAGCTGTTGACAATGAACCCGTGAAGTGAGTCCCTTTGTTGTACCCACATTATGAGGTGTCACTGCCACCCTCTCCCACCCACCAGACAGGACTCTGTCTCCAAACTGGAGAGGCAGAGATCTAATGGTGCAGTGAGCCCATCAGTGGGGCATCATGAAGGGCAAATGGTTGTCCCCAATAGGCACAAGTTCTTGCTGGAAATGCCATCCTGCCTCCACTGATGCTGAGGGTCACAGCCCCACAGTCCCTAGGTTAGCCAAGGCTACCTGAGGGTACCAGCAACAGTTTGCAACTGTGACTGCTGTAGTGCCATAAGGCTGGTAGAAGTCCTAGAGAAGGCTTACATCACTGCTCATCGTAACCATTTTCCCTGGTCTTAGTCAGGAGACAGCTCACGAGGACAGGCACCCAAAAACAGTCCTTCCTGCAAGGCAACATTAACAGAGTTTAGCACAGGTTTGAAACCTTGCTCTGAGTAGGATATGACATTTGGAATATGCTCTCCTGTGTTAGAACTTTGCTGATCTGCCTCCTTACCTGAGCAATGCTTAATAGCTGTAAAGTAGCAGAAAGCATTCCAAGTTGTGTGCTGCGTTGCTGAGCTGGTGGGGAAAGCATGGGCAATGAAAAACGTAATCAGAAATAAGTTTTCAGCCACAGTAGATAAGAGAAGTGATATGCAAAGCAGTTACTTGTCCTTACTCTTTACCTTGGAAGCTGATGGCAACCCTCCGAAGAAATGAGTTTAAACTGAACACTGAACTCAGTTTAATTAGTTTTAAGGTATTGACACCACAGCAAGAACCATCAGACAAAACTTCAGTGCTTGATCAAACATATGGCTTTATCTGTGTCCGATGTGAGGCTTTTGCTGCCTAAACCTGAAAACTTCTTATCACTTAATGGCTTGGCTCCAAAGAAAGCTAATTTGGGATGGTAAGTGGATTGACTGACCAATTTGTGCTTTAAGACTAATCCACATGTGCTGTACTTCACAGTGCTCCTTGGTGAACTCCTCACCTTGTTCTGAAGCTTTCTGTATAAGCTATCTTCTGTGACAAGTGCAGGGAGATGCAGTGAAGAGTTAAAAGTGAATCTCCTGCCTCTTTGAACTGTTTTCTCAGTACTGCGTGTACACAGATACACTTTTGATGTGTTAACTAGAAAATCTGACTGAAAAAGAACAAAGCAGCTGTCACTGAAAGGAAGACACTGACGAAGAACCACACAGCCTTTTATTGAAGAACTGTCAAGATTGATCCTACAGCACTCAGTTTGTCTGTAGTATTTATCAAAGACCTAGATCAGATGAAGGAAATTAAAAAAAAATAATAAAATTCTATCCACTGGACATTTATAAATGGTATCTGAAAATGCATTACACTTAAAACACCTATGAGAATGGGTTTTTTAACAGTTCAGGGACTGGAATACAAGCGCACAGGTATTTTTCACAAGCCTTGGAAAATAATAATTTGTCATTGTTGAGCAAACCCACTTAATTGCTTGCAAAGTTTTAAGTAGAAAATTTGACCCATTCTGTGCTGATAGATAAACGAACTCATAGAAAGTTCAAATCTCTTGCCTTTAAAAGAAAAGCAAAGCATGCAATGCATCCTTGTAAGTACTGACATTCATGTCACAGTTGCACTGTGAGAGCTCAAAACAAGATTAGGGCACAAGTGTGCCAGAACCTTCCCAAACACCTGGGTAGGGTGCAGACGGCCACATGAGTAGAAGGATTAAGGTATTTGCCCAAGGTCACAGAGGAGGCCTTTGGGTGGTCAAATCTACAGTCCCAAGGGTTTCAATCCAATACTCTACCCCAAGGTCAGCCACTAATCAAACATCCTTGCTGGCCTAGGGATGAAGCAAATGATGTGATGATGTGAACTAGGGTGATACGTATCTCACAGGACTGGCAATCGCTGCCATTGAAAGGATGTTAAAAGCCAAAAGTCTCCCTGGATTAATACTGCAGATCCTGGTACTGCACTGAACTCCTCAGGGGAACCAGCAAAACCTGTGGTTACTGTGTGGTATCTCTTGGCAAATGCTGACAGTTTAATGATGAAGACTCTGGAGATATCTCCAACACAGAGCCAACAAGACAAGTTCTTCTTCATCAACCTCTTTAAAAGTAACCAAACCTGTCCTTTCTTCCAAAGAGGCAATTGCCGCATAAAGGGCTCTGAAGTGCCATGCAAGTGTTAACACTGAAATTCTATTCATCTACACACACACACATATACTTTGGGAGAGGAGGACAGATTAGGTTTTCTGTCAGTGATAGAAATGGAAGTTGCAATAAGGAGACATGGAAGCTCATTAAAGAAAAATGCTTTGCACCACTGCTCTTTGTGGAAAAGTCCTGATAAATCGTAGAAATGCTGGTGGGCTATTCTGCATCCTGGGCCATTTCAGGTGCTGTTTCACATGGGCTACGAGAGTGGTTACCAGCCTTTCTTTAGCCTGAAGGCTCAAGGCTTACCTGAAGAAATCAGAAAGAAATATCTGCACCTCACCAGGTCCAGCCTCTTACACCACAGTCACACATTTTCACTCATGATGGTTAATAGCTCCTAGCTACCAAGACTGCCAACATTTCCACCTCTCCTTCCAGGAGAATAAAACCACATCCCTGAACAGGATAGGGCATATGGCCAAGAAGGGCATATTTATGGTACATCAAAGCACTGTCCATAGAGGGTTCATGCACACTTCCTTTGCACTGGCAAGCAAGATGCTTGCTAATAAGGTAGTCAGGCCTTCATAATTAATTCACATGCCTGCCAATGAGCGCAGCCCTCGCCTGCCTCTCCCATGAGAAACAGCCCGGGGAGATGTGGCAGTGGGTTAGGCAAAGCAGGGGTTAAGGAGTTGGATTGGGAATAGACGTGTGTCTCAGTTTGACAGTCATACGCTAACTGGAGATGGCTGAACAGATGCTCTCCGAATGCTAATGTCACTCATGGTGTTCTACTTTGGGCAGACTTTCTCCACCAGCACAAGTCATCTGGGAAACGGCTGAGTTTGGAGGAGCTGGAGGCCGTTCTCCCGGGGCACTGGGGCTCTGCCCAACTGGAGCTCACCCCAGCACACATGGCCAGGCTAAAACCCTCTGCTCAAACATTATTTAAGTGCCTTAAACCAGCATTGCGCCTTTTTGCCAGCCCTTGGCAAGGGATGGGTTTCTATAAATCACCTAGGGATGGGGCCTTAGGCATTCAGATACTCGTGGAGGAATTAAAAAATTACATTGGACTTGTCATGTACATTGTAAAAGACATTTAGCAAGTCCTTAGCCAGGATATCTTCATCGATTTAGACACCAGTTCTGTATTCAGACTGGCTCCTACTTCTGAAGCACCTTTTGAAGCTGAAGGGTCTATGCTATCAAAGCCAGCGCATGGTCAAGACCTCAAATAACAGGCTGCTTAGATCGAGGATGTACACAGTGTCACAGGGACCTGTGACAATCATTAACAGGACTTAAGTAAGTTGCACTTGGAGAAAATATATAGTTATATAAAATTTGGGCAGAAATTTTAAAATCACATTGGTGCTGTCCATTATAAACAAAACAGGAGAGCTCTTCCTTAGCTCTACCCATATAAACTTTCCCTGAAATTAATCAGTAATCTGTCCGGGTGATGAGAGAGGTATGAGACTCTGGGTGTACAGGGAGAAGCCTGCTCACATAGGATGCTCTCAGTGGAGTAACACTGATTTACACCACCTAGAATCCATCTCAGAGATTTTACTTTTTCTGAAAAACACTTCCCGCTGTGGCAGACATAACGCCGTATCAAAGGCATGTGCTATAATACACAATAAAGATATAGCTTTCATAATTTTCAATTACACTTCCTCTGCAATGATGTTAGTGAATCTCACCCAAAAGTAAATTATTCAGTGCAGATGATATAGAAATCGTTTGATGAGTGTCACTTTTCCATTTAAAGTTTTACCAAGATCTTCTTGGATAAGGGGCTCTTTTTTCACATGACACATTTTACATTTTGTTTCTGTCCCCCACCTTCATTCAGCAGGCTGTTTCAACTTTTTAATATACTTTCCTAACAAAGCATTGAGTAGCCATTCAAATAGGTCTATTCAGGGGAAGTGCTCATTCATTCAGCCAGAAATACTCATATATATGTTTTATTTAGTTTTAAGAATATTTTTTTTTTTTTAATTTTGAGAACATTGAAAGCTAGAGCCAAATATGAAACAGCAACCTTCCTTCAAGGCAGGCTTGGAGGGAAAAATATCGTGGGCTGCACTGGGAATCCTTTTCTTTCATGTAAATAAATAGTTCATTTACAAGAGCTTTTTAAATGGAAAAACATATCCAATACACCAATACATTTAAACTCAATCATATGGTAAAATACAGCAAACTGAAAAGATGAATTCCGGAATGTTTTTATCTTTCTTTTCATGAAGTTACAGATACATCGGAATCTAATTTAAAAAATAAATAAATTAAATGTCCCTTGTACTTCACAGTTATTTTCTACTTGCTGTACTTCAGACATGTGCAATGATTAATAATTTCATTTTTTCATCTACTCTTTCACTTTCACCAAGAGATTCAGAATCCTGCCCATGTGACATGGCCAGTAAATCATGTCCTAAGTTTATTTTTATACGATACAAACCTCTACTTTTATGCCTGGATCACTAATACATTCCTTATTACCTCGGCCATACTGGTCAAGAAGCACCAGGTATCAGTGCTGTAAGAGTTGTATCAATTATTCCTGTTTGGAAACGGACAGGTAACACCTAACTCCAGCCATAACTGCTTTTGCAAGCATGGAAGCAAGGGAAGGAGCTAGAGGAAGAAAATGGGGCTTGCACATTGTCACAGTGTTCAACCAACATATGAGGAAGCCTCTATACCATTATATGAAATCAGCAAAAAAAGCCCCATCTCTACTGGAGTGAGGATGGTGAAATAGACCACAAACAAAGGTCAAAGACAGTCTTTAACCCTTGTTCTTATACATACTAATGATGTTTTTCTTGACACTCTAGAAACCCTTCCTGAAGATTAAAACTTCCCACTAGTACACACACACACACATTTTTGTTCTCTGCTAGCAATAATCTAGCAAAAGACATAAGCAACACTACCTGAAAAAATAATGGTGTTTTCCAGTGGGAAAATACACTGCTGCGTTACACTGCTGAGGTCCATAAGTCCACTGAAGTTCTCCATCTGCAACTGATGCACTGTTTTTGGGAGAAGAAACCACAAAACTTGATGAGTTACAGTTCCAGGGCATGGACCAGAATTCCTGTGTTATGGAGGCTAGCACACCAATATTACTCAGAAATAATTCATAGGCAAGTGATAGAATAATCAAAGCTGTGGAAAAACCTTTATGTGAAGACCTGGAAATTACCTGGGATTGTTTCCCTTAAAGAAAAAAACACACAAGAGAAGTGGGTAATAGAGATCGACTAGGACCTTCTGGCCTCCCTGACTCAAAAGTGGAACATTAAAACATAGGAAATTAAAAAATGATAGTTACTCATATTTTCCCAATTTGCCCTAATGCAAAAGAAATTCCTTGAAGCCTACAACCTTGAAAGATTTGATAAAGGACTGGACATTTTTGGAAATTTCACTCTCCAGAGAATTTCTAGCTCTGCTTAACAGCCATCTGGTAAACACAACACATCACAATTTTAGCCATTCTTAGGTTTTGTAATAGCAGACCAGTATGGAAAGCAAAAAGCTTGCATCTCCCTATTGTTGGGTTTTACATGACAAATGTTTGATTTCCCAGATTTTTGGGGTTCATGGACCACCATAAATCCACTGATGTTCCAACTGATTCCCACCCTAGCAATGGAGAACTGATAGACTTAGCAGTGTTGCCATCTAACACAGATCCATACGTCAGCTACAGATCATATACCCTTGCCATATAACCAGATTGACAACCCATGCTGGGAAAGCTGGTACAAACTTTGACTACGGAGTTGGCGTGCTCCTTGTACAGACTTCAATTCACATGTGCACAGCACTCAAAGAAACAAGACCATGGCTCAAAAGACAACAGGACACCCCTTTTTGCAAGCCGGTTTATCTCCCTCTAAGCCAGTGATCTATCAGGAACACGATTCCACCCTACCACAACCACTCATCTCTAAAAGGAAATTTGTAATTCCCGTTCTTGATTTCATTTCAACCTGTTTCTCTAAAACAATCTTCCCCTCAGGCAACGTGAGTCTCCAGCCTTTGTTTGGCTGAAGATGTAAATATTTGGGCACTCACAGATTTGATATATATATACATATTTGTTGGAACATTTACCACCTGCTATTCAAAGTTAAATCCATAGATTACAGAAAACAAGTTCTTTATCGCTTTTTGTCTAATGTAAAATTAAAGACAGTGAAAGCCTACAAGCTTCCTCTTGCTTGTGAGTCAGTTGGAGCAGAATTACCCCTCTAAACCTTGAACAGCAGCTAAGAGTCAGATCTTTGCAAAGGTGCATCATCCCACCAAGAGCTCCAGGATCTTCGGAGGACATTAAATCAGAGGTCACTAAAGCAGAGGCCAGAGACTACTGAAAACTCCTCGGCTGTACTCTGCATGAGTTTTCATCTGCCAGTCATAAAGGCTCACTTGGCTCCTGAAGCAGGGACACCCAAGGTCTCCATAAAACATCATGTGCCTCCTTCTGAGACCAATGTGGGTAATATTGTAGTAATACATTGCACAGTGTTTCCCAGCCCCATCCCCAAAGTTAAAAGTGTTTTTTAGAGGTCTGATCTCACACCTCTCCTATGTGTGAGAGATCAGGTCTACCAAACCTGTGTTGCTTTCCCAGGGTGGCTTTTCTTCCATAAGGCACCAAGATCAACCACTTTGCAATGGGCAGGTTCCTCTTTTCAGGCATCTTACAAGCTTCTTCAGAATCCATGAGGGTGGTGAGGCACTGGGACAGGTTGCCCAGAGAAGCTGTGAATGCCCATCCCTGGAAGTGTCCAAGGCCAGGCTGGATGAGGCTTTGAGCAACCTGCTCTAGTGGAAAGTGTCCCTGCCCATGGCAGGGGGGTGGAACTAAAGGTCCCTTCCCACCCAAACCATTCTATGATTCTATGACTCAAAACCAGATGAAGCATCTGGGTGCCTGGTATAAGAAAAAAAGCAAGTTGTGCCTGCCAGGAGAATTGTGCTGCATCCTTATCCTTATTTTTACCATTAGGTTTTCAGGTGGTGGCCTGGGGTGGTATGAGCAGGGGACAGCAGATTACATAGGAGCAGGACAAGTGTGTGGTGTGCATACAGTGCTAGAGCAAAGCTGGTACAAACAGCGATGCAAACTGCAGCAATGCCATCATCTCCAGTATTAAACTGGGCTTGATTCTTCGTATTATTTACAGGCCTTTTTAGGTTTATTTCACTCTGAGAGCTTTCAAAATAGGATCAAATAAAAAAAATTACATCCCTAAAACACACCAGGCTTACTTGTCCCTTGTGACTACTCTTAGTAAATAGGTACCAGCACAGTTTCAATGTGATGTCCACTCCTGGCATCCGGGCTCCAAGCTCAAAACCAAACTATTCACCTGCTAACTGCTTTTTGCACTTAATTGTATGTGTGCAAGTATTTTTGAATACCCAGGTGTGTATATAAGACTTATATGACATGCACCTAATGGTACACACAGCAGTGTATGCAATATCCTCCAACCAAGAAATCTGAGAAGCAGAAGCACTGACATTAAACTGACTGTTTGGATCTGACTGTTACAGGAGAGGAAAGGTATGTCTCTGCTCCGTAATGAAAAGGATGGGCAGATATTGAAGCAGAGTAAGTTGGACTTTAATTACCGATTTTGATGTTTGATCTATAACTCCCTAAAAGTTTCGTACAGGAGCAATATGGAAGCATCAGAAAATTCCACTGGGATATAGATGAGGTCCAGTTTGCAAAAATATCCTCTTCATAAAGAAGCTCAATGCCCTCGTTTGCTTGGCAAACCATCATGAATTTATGATGCATTGCATTTGGAAGGCAACACGGCGCACAGCTGAGGCAAGTTACTGAAACGCAGGGAGAGTAAAAGCAAAATGTTCTGAGAGTGAGGGTGCATATGGGGATGTATTTGAAAAAAATTATATATATATAAATATACACACACATTTGCTAGAGAAAATGTATATGTATTTATAAAAAAATCTAAACTTCTCACCAGTCAAAAGTTAGAAATGATGCAAAACGCATCTGCTTTGATAAGCCTGTTATAAATCTCACAGCTTGAAGCTTTTAACTGACCCTTTCCAGTTCATGAATATTTTAAGCAAGCCCAATTTAATTTAAAACAACCCTGGATCAATATATGCATTTGTTCTGGCACTGTCCAAATTTCAGATCCTTGTATTATCAAAAATTGTATCATACATCTCCAGTTTGACTCCAAATCCAGGGTTCATTCAAGGCTGGAGCTCATATTAGGGGTAAACCTACATGGATTGAAACCTAAAAACGTCTGTATGGAATCCAGCCAAGCAAGACAATTCAGCTAACTATATTTAGAGCAATCCCGTGACATAAAGTCTCTCCTATTGCTTGAAGCTGATGCTCAGAGAAACACACAAATGCCCTGGGGAATAGATGGTTTCCAATATCACTCTGTGACGGTGTCCAGCACGGGACATCATCAAGGAGACATTCCTGCATGCCAAGGAAGTCCACACTACCCAGCCTCAGAAAGCCCACCCGCTTGTTCCCCAGAGCACTGATGGAGAGAAGAGGTGCCCACCCCACCAAGAACTGACACCTCCAACCTAGAGGGGAGGATCTTCCATGCAAAAATCATTTCAACAACCCAAAACTGCTACTGTCCTGGACACCTTATGGAAGAAGTTCTCTTGCCTGTATGACACTCTCCTTCACCTGGATGAAGAGATTTGTACGCTGAGAACTGCGAGGCTGACAATTATTCCTTGAAGATCTTTAGGATCTTGGAACACTTGCATAACTTTGCAAGGCTTGTAAAAAGCAGCTATTTATAATAACTCCAAATCTAATGTCCAGTCTAAATATTAACAGAATTAACAACTGTTAACTGGCCCACAGATCAGTGTTGTCATCTTCATGTCAGTGAGAGACATTTCTTAAGAACTACAGTGAAATTAAATCATGCCTTCCTCTCAAAGTTGATGAGAGTTTAGCTCTGAGTCATAATTTATTTTGTACTTATGTTTTTCCTTCCTCGTACTGTTCATTTTTTAAAAAAAAAATATCATGAAAGACACTAGCATATATTCTACTGCACTAAACATGTTTTTCATTTGATAGCCTCTCTTTCCACACATATCTATCCACAGCAAAATTCTTTTGGTGCCACTAACATAACACAGATCCTGTATTAAACCAAGCGGTGTACTTCTAACACCGTAACATTTCATAGCAGTGACAGCCACCTGGCACTCACCTGGTGTCAGGGGCAGCAGCCAGCTCCCCGACTGCCATCTCTCAGGCATGCTGGGACACCCTTGCAAGCACAGCACCCTTCAGAGTCTTCCAAAAATCGTGGACACAGATGTACATGTGTCCATGGGAAGGGTTGTGGAGTTTCTCACTTCTCAGGCATAATTGTAATGCCTGAAAAGCACAAATTTCCATAGGAAGAACAGCCTAAATCAGCTTCCAGATGCTGAAAAACTATTTTAAGAGAAAAGAGAAAAACTATTGGTCATTTTAAATGCAGTGAATAGCAGATACTAAGCTAAGACTGCATCACAACGCCGACCTTTCTGTCTACATGCTAGCAGTGATAAAATGGCAGAAACATGGACCAATTTTACACTTGAGGTGCATTTGTGGGGGATTATTCAGTGCATAGATTGTCTGGGTAACCAACCTCTAAAGAAATACCTACATAAACATCCAGCCTGTGACTTCATTAAGGTGCTCACTGTGAGAAGTCCATAATAATCTCTATAGAACGAATGCGATCAATACGTTATTGAGAAGATAAGTCAGTGTCAATGCTAATGTTTAAATATTCATCTACTTTTACCAACATCTTGCCTGTTACTGAAACAACAGGAATATTCAAAGATTAACTCTACATAAAAGACTCAGTAATTTTTTTTCTCCGATTCCTTGTTTTTCTCTCGTCAGTTCCACGAACAGTTGTTAAGTAGAACAGGTTGGCATTTTTTCATCAAAACGTTACTTATTTGAAAAATGGGTCTTGGAACAAACCAAGACTTTTGCAGAAAATTTTCATTTGGGGAAATTTTTCAGCTTGTTGTCAAGAAAAGTGAAAACTGAAACGAACTCATTTTCCAGGATACACAATAGTTCTGAATATATAATCAAAAGAGCTAAAAGAACCAGACGGTATTTGTTTTAATCCAAAGAATTTGAAGGGAGAGAATATAAAAGGACTCATATTAACTGCACGCACATTTATGAGGAGCTTTGGAAGAGAGAAGATTTGCTTCTTCATGCAGGAGCACTAGACTAACTCCAGAAAGTACCGGAGGAGAGAAGGAAGGAGGATGACTTCCTAGCATTTGCGACCCACTCAAGCCATTTCTATCACTCAGAAGAGACTTCCCAACATTTCTGCAGTGAAAAGATCTGTTTAAAATTAGAAATAAAGAAAAAAATCTTCTGTAGAAGATTAAGGAGCATGTGAAATTCTTGGACAGAAAGATGCTGAAGTTCATAGAAGCTCGTGTTCTGCGTGGTGCTGCTTGGAGGCTCTAAATATAACCAACATTTCTGCCACCAGAGGCAACAGTCCCCTGCAAAAGGGGAGAAAACTGATCTCGCAATCACACTGCCCTGAGAAATCCTGCTGA
>NW_010258932.1:104517-107096 GCF_000690775.1 Eurypyga helias
GCAAGATGGTGAGTACACCTACCTGAGATCTGGAAAAAGTGATATATAGTAGTGGAGCTAGTCCCACAGCAAACTCACCTATTACAGCACAGGCACTGTGCAGCACATCAAAAGTAAATCAACACTTCCAACACTTTACTCACAGGTAAGCATTGAAGTAAAGACTGTTAACATTTCTTAGGTGGGATTTGAACATCAGAATTGGATGAGTGATATGACAATAAGAGTAACAACAGAGACAAACCACACTGTCATCAAGAGAGGTTTGTAATGGAATAGCGTAGTATTTGCCATTTTGTTATTTACCAAAAGCCTTGTTTTAATCAGGGCTATAATTAAACCCTTAATCATTCTGAACAGTCTCAAATGAATAGATTCTCTCATGCATTAACATATCATTTATGCAACAACTGTACATGTCAGGTAGTGTCAGTAGTCTGTCCGGACATGGGAAGTAGCCTACATAAGCATAAATCTATTTGTCGTTTTTTTAATACAAATCTGAAAATGCTAGTTTACACATTTAAGGAGCTGTTACAAACTGTCAAGCAAAAAAATACATATCTTGTGAAGTAATGAGGCTTCCTAAAGACGTAAACTGCATCTGTACATAGCATGTTATGCTGGTGAAATGGGAGCAAATAGAGCATGGCAGAAAGTGCTTGCAGCAGCGGTATGGGGCTGTGTCCCAAAGGACATCTTCCAGAGGAGGGCATATTGTCCCCATGGCCAAGCAGAAAGGGCTCAATTTGTCCTCATCAAGCCCCAGTTTGGGAAAGGACTTTCACGAAAGTAGGAATGGGATCTACAGCCTTTCCTTATGCCTGGATACACTTTCAGGCCACCCCTGGGCTCAAGAACATATTCACATATTCAAATGGGAAGGAATTGGAGTGGGAGTGACTTGTACTCACCCATGAACAAGAGTCCTCCTGCGTTTGCTATTGCCCATAAAGTCCTGGTACCGACCAGCAGCCTCATGGATTGCGATGGAGTCATTTGAGGTGCGAGTAAATGGACGTCAAATCCAGGCCTTGGTATCAAGAGGTATTTCTGGGTAACTCGTGTGTGCTGTCACCATACTCTACTCAGTCCCTCTCCATCTGCCTTGGTGCAATGGGGCAACAGCGGCGGCACCGGCAGTGGAGCGGGAGAAAGACGTCAGATAGGACAGGCAGGAAAGGTTGAAGAATTTCAACCCGTTCTGGTGAGAAGGCATATGCTGTTTAACCCTCTCTCTTGAATATCATTAACCCCTTGTTCCTGGGGGCTACCACCCCCTCTGTTCCTCCGTTTCCTGGCCAGTAAGGCAGCAAGGACCTCGCAGAGCTTCTTGCTCCCAAAAGGAATAGGGTAGGCAATCACTTTCCACCTTGTTAAGCAAAGATGCAGGAGTTTGCCACGAAACCTTCTGCCCTTAGGGAACTTCGGATTTCTTTAAGGAAGTGTTCCAAAAAGGGTTTTGCTGAACTTGAGCAAAACATGGGTGTGTTTCTGAGGAAGAACGGGTGGACTCAGTGCTGTGGCAGACTCCACAGGGAAGGCCTATCAGGGGGATGGAAGTCCTCAGCAGGGAACGTCAGAGTCTGGGCTTCCCAAAGAACAGAAAACCACAAGGACGTGTGTCCTCATGGCACCTGGTAAATCCAGGTTCCTCCACATGCAGCAGAGCCCCAAGAGCCGCATCTCACAACGCACAGTTTCCCCTCCTGCTTCACACTGGACATTTGAATGGTCCCCGCCACATTTGCTCCAGATATGTGCTGAAACAGGTAAGTAAAATCCACCGGTATGAAACACTTTACTGACCTGCTACCCACGGCTTTGCATACCTCATGCTTGAGACACCCGTCTCCTTCTGTGTGCACTTCAGGGCAGCAGCACCGGGGTGCAATCAGGTGTTCCCAGTCACTGGCCTTGGGTCACCAGATGTCCCCCGCAGCACCTTCAGAGGTGTCACCTTAACACATTTCTTTCGGGGTGACCACCGATGGATAGATGAGCTAAAGGTATAAAATCCATGTTTTTTTCTCTTGGAGGCCATAATAACATTCAGTCCCACTTCCCCAGATGTCTCCCGCAGCACCTACCCCTTCAGAGGTGTCACCTTAACACATTTCTTTCGGGGTGACCACCGATGGATAGATGAGCTAAAGGTATAAAATCCATGTTTTTTTCTCTTGGAGGCCATAATAACATTCAGTCCCACTTCCATGTCAAACTTATGTCTGCATTTTAACATACACATTGAGGAGCCTGTGTTAAAAATATATATATATAATATTATGCTTTTGAATAGAGAATTTACCTAAGTAAATAATTATTTTTAAACCCAAGATTTAGGCAGCTTTAGTATTCCACATTATGCTAATGTTTGACAATTACTAAGTGTGGGTATCAGCCAGCATTTTTTTTCAAAGTTTAATTTAAAGCAATTTGACATGGAAAGGTTATTACTTTAGTTGCCAATAAAAGCTGTACTTTTAACATAAGTGTACACCAAGCCCTAGGGTATGTGACTATTATCTTTTCTGCAATTATGTGGTGTTCTACATAAATGTTTAAAAAAAAAAAAAAAA
>NW_010258933.1:0-202 GCF_000690775.1 Eurypyga helias
AGCCGTATCGCTGGGAAGACCAGGGATTTCAGGGATGCCGAAGCCGATGTTAAATCTATTGGTCTGTTTTCCATCATCCACCCCAAAAACACAACACTTGGGGAAAGCTCGGCTGGAGGGAGAGACACCGGCTCCGCTCCCGGGGAAGAGGGAACCAGGCAAATCCCAACCACATCCCGCCCGGAGAGGAGGCGGCACCATC
>NW_010258933.1:273-539 GCF_000690775.1 Eurypyga helias
CGGCTTTTGGCAACCGCGGGAAAGGCCCCGTCCGTCCGTCCGTCCCGGCGGTTAGAACAGGCCTGACCTGACCCGGAGGGTATCGCCAAGGATCAGCAGCGCCGGTGTTTGGAATCGCCGGCATTAGAGGCTCTTATCGCCGTAATAACTCATTAGCCAAACGAGCCCAACGCTGCAATCGCTCCTTATAAGGCCGGGGAAGCTCCGGGGAATTGGGGCTCTCCTAAGGAGACTCAGAGCTGACTCACCCGGCAGGCTCGGGCCGG
>NW_010258934.1:0-7146 GCF_000690775.1 Eurypyga helias
TCCCTGCCGTGTTCTCCTCTCGCCTTAGCGTGACCTCCAAGTTAGCCCGTCGCTGTTTCGGGGACCGTAGGCACCCACCGGCCCCGGTGTCGCAGGGCGGCAGCCGGGGGACCGGCACAATGCCGGCGGGGGCGGATCTGCCTTTGCCTGAGCGCACGGGCAATGGTGTTCGCGCAAGTGTGGGGAACTGCGCGGTCTCCTTGAGGGGGAACATCCGCTGCCGTAGGCGGTGGGGGGAAGCTGAAGTTTGGTGGTGCTGTGCTTCAGCTGTCAGTCTTGGAAAAGAGCGCTGTGATAAACTCCTTTCGCGCTGCGTGCGGCTTCTGTAGGAAATGTGGTTTTCTCTTGGGCAGTCGTGATAACCTGCGTGAGAGGGACTTGGCTGCCTGTAATAGTGCGACTGAGAATTGAAACTTTGGTGTTGTGAAATGTTTTGAATTTAGCATCAAGCGGTCTGCACCTGGGAGGAATTTTCAGCATTTGTGCTTTTTATTGGCATACCTTTGAGATCTGAGCCAAATCTCATGTTTAATTATTAATTTCAGAATATTTCTAATCTGGCTGGCAGAGGATGTGTTTGGAAGGGTGGCAGTGACAGTGCTACTGAACGTGCCTTTAACCTGGAGCCTATAAATCGCTGAAGCAGCAGCCAGAGAAACAATTGTGGATAATTGTCACACAGTGTCCTTGCTGTGCTTTTTCAGGAGCTGGCCGGGCAGAGTAAATGGCAGCTTTGTAACTGCTGCCACTGACACAAACTCCTGGTGGCAAGGTGGAGTGAACCAGGACGTGTCCCTCCCTGTCCTCTCTGAGATGGGGCCATTGGTTGGGCTGGGAGCTGCTCTTGGCGTTTTGCTGCCTGAGTTTTGCTTCTGTTTCTTGAGGCCATCTGAAGTGAAGTACGTGGCAAAGCCAAACACACTGTTTGCTCCAGATGGGTGCAAAGCAAATCCCGATCCTCCCCAGGAAGCGGCTGGAGACGTGAAGGTTTGGCAGGGAGGGGTGTACTGAGGAGTGGGCATGGGTTGAGGGATCCTGGAGGGGCAGGGTGGTGGAAGGAGGTGGAGAGAAAGGAGGGGACCAGTGGGGCTCTTACAGTGTCAGTAGTCAGGGGAGCCCTGCAGTGGGGCCAGGCAGGAGAATCAGATTGGGTATCTACGTGGCAGGAAACTGGAAGCAGGAGGGTTGGGCAGGTGGGGGGCAACCATCTGGAGAGCTTTCTGGGGAAAAAAGGGGCTGAGGTGCAGGAGAAGTAAAGGGGATATTGGGGTGCCATTGAGAGGAGAGAAGGGGGTTCCTGTGCACTAGCCCCCTTGAGTTTGGCTCATCTGTTGTGTGGGCAGAGGAGGGGCAATGATACACAGCATGTCCCTGTGAGCATCGTGATGGTGTGGTGGGTGCAGCATCCTCGAGGTGAAAGGTTGGGTGGCAGTTAACACTAACGAGGGCATTTTTACCCCAGCTGGGCACCCTGTGCTGGGAGTCAGGGCTGGGGGCATTGTGGGAGCACCCTGTGCAGCCTTTGTAGTGCAATTCTTGAAAAAAGTGATAGCTTCAGGATGGAGATGCATCTATTTTCACTCCCAAATTATTAAAATAGTACAAGTTCTCCCTGCCATAAAAATGTTGTCCCCTGTCACACTCCCTTTGTGTGGCTTGGTTGTCTTCCCACTGGCTCTTTCTAGGTCTTTCTTGTGGTGAGTGAACCCCTTGCACCCCCCACCCCACCCTCCCGGGGTCAGAGCAGGGCTGCTGTGTGTTGCCTTGATAACACAGAGCACACAGCATGGTCCGTGGAGGTGGGGAAGAGTTCGGGAACCCCCGATGCTCCAGCCACGCCTGGGCTGTGTTCAGAGTCTTATGTCCAGAGGAGAGATTTGCTTTCTTTGGCAGTAGAGCTGGGTTATCCTGCAGATGGGGCAGCTTGACTTTGCTGAGCCAGACCTTGCAGACAACTGAGCTCCTGACGCTGAGCTGGCAGGATTGTCCTTGTGGCTGCGGGCTGTGGCAGCTTGATTGTGCCCGGTGTGGTGCAGTGGGTGGAGGATGGACCCTTGGGTGGGCAGAGAAGGAGGCTGTGGGCAGCTCTAGGTGTCAGCAGGACTTTGTACCAGCAGCTGCCTTGGTTTTTGATGGAGTTGCTCTCTGCAGGGCGGTGGAGATGGCAGGAAGGTACCTGTGGGCTGCTGTAGAGGCACCTGTGCTTGGGCAACAACCACAGCCTGAATGCTGTCTCCCTGCCGCTCGCTCTGCGCCATGGGGAGCACGACTCGTGCACAGTGGGGTCTGTGCTGGCTCCTGCTCTGCCAGACTGTGCCTGGGATGGACAGGGACTGCTCCAAACTGGTGGCCCATGGAGACTGGCTGCTTTTGGGGAGGGAAGGAGGCCAGATGCAGGAGGGAATCACTGAGCACTGTTGGGCTTCTGGATTGGTGCCTGGTCCATGCCAGGGCTCCTGGGGGTCAGGAGGGTACTGGAGCAGAGGCAGGCATGCTGGTTGGCAGGCTGCAGGGAGTTCTGCAATCCACCTTATATGTTTTTATTAATGGTCTCTACCCACGAAGCAGCAGATGCTGCTGAAACTTGCTGAGACAGCGGAGGTAAGAAGCATCGCCGGTGGCTGGAGTTACCCCACCGAGCAGAGGCAGAGGAGAAGTTGGGCACGAGGCTGTACATGGCGGGGTGAAGAGTGAAAAAGGAGCTGGCCATGAGGATATGATGGAGGAAGACAGTCTCGGTGTACTCACTGGTGGATGGGGGTCACCACCCATTGCTGAGCCAGGCACAGAGGATCTGATGGAGAGTGGTGGCCCAGAGCTCTGGCAGACCCCTTAGGAATCAAAATACAGCAAGTCCCCAGAAAAGTAAGATAAATGGGCAGTCCTTGTCCTAGGCATACACCAGGAGTGAGAGTCTGCTGCGTGGGGGCTGGAAGTGGGTCAGGATGGGTGCATGCCTGGCTGGGATGGAACTGCATGGGGCAATGTGTGGTGCAGCGGTGAGGCTGAGAAAGAGGGTCCGCTGCCGGGTGCCATCGCATGGAATAAGGAGGTGGGTGGGAAATGAGGGCTCTGTATCCCAGTGAAGTTCAGGACTTAGTGGACAGGGGAGGTGCGCTGTGCCCAAGAGCCAGAGCTGTGGGATGGGCTGTGCTTTGCACGACACACTGGAGAGGCTGAAGCGAGGTCTGTGCTTTGTTTTGTTTGGAGAGTGTGTCTGAAATGGGTCTGCTGCTGGGACTGCTAAAAAAGTGTTAAAGACAATATTGTGCATGTACGAAAAATTGGCAAGGACGCAGCTCTGTGGTAGATAGAGTGCGATTTGGGATCAGGAGTTGTTTTTTTCCACAGCAGGGGCCAGAGTCAGAACCACCTCTTCCCTGCAAGTATGGAGAGTGCCACCAGATGCTATGAACCTTCCGCCACCCCCTCCTCTCATGCTCCTGCTTGGGGAACGTAGCCTGTGGAGACAGATCTCGCTGTCTATAAAGAGCATGTGGCCCTCCTTGCTCTGCAGAGCAGGCAAGGCTGTCTGCATACGAGCAAGTCTTCCAGGAGATGTGGAGCTGCTGTGCGTCCTCTGTTCCCTGGCATGGCTGGTGCTACATGCTGTTAGGTGAGGAACCACGGAGCACAGCATGTATCTAGGCTTACAGATAGGAAAGTTTTGGTTTCATGTTTTTGAAGATTGACTCTGTTCAGAAGAAAGAGTTTAGATGGAAAACCAGCTGTGTGCAACAACCAACCAGAATCTCTCACTTGAACATTACGCGTGGTGTAAAAAGGCCATGATTGATAGACATCAGTGACCATCCTAAATCTCCAGGTGTCCATTGGGACGGTATCCCCAAGTATAGGTTCCTCCATTGACTTTCTTCTCCTGGCCATAGAGCCTTCTCTCAGACCTGGGTGTGTTGTAGCAGTCAGTGAGATCTAAGTGTGCAGAGCTCAGGGGTGTTAGTTAGACTCATTTTAAGTGTCCTTGTACTAACCAGGAAAGAAATGACTCTGGCATGCTCTGACATGGACTCTTCAGAGATATCCACAAAGGATATCCCGAGAAGAAAGTGCTGAGCTCTTCAAATGGTGGTAACATCGCTGTGAGTCCAAAAATTATCTGCAGTAACTGATAATGTTTCTGAAGGACAAAGTTCTTGAGGCAGAAATAGGCATATGTTTGCAGACAACAGCAACGAGTTGTATTTTATTTAAATTTTATTGTATGCAGGGGCAGTTAAAAATGAGCAGCTCCTGTTGAGTATGGAGCTGTAGGACATTGGCATAGAAGGCCTATGCTATGAATGACTGAAAACTAGAAAAACAAAACTGCCACAGGGAACAAACATGGAGAGATCAAGGGCACAGCTGGACTCCTGGTCCTGCAACAGCAGGGAACAGCTGGCCAGACATAGGCCCGATGAGCCCTGGCAAGGGGCCTGCTCAGTGCTGTGGAGGAAGGTGAAAAACCCCTGGGGACATGTGCCAATCTCCCCAGGGAATAAACTCCTTCCTGACCCCAGAACTAGTGATTGGCTGTTCCCTGTGCATGTGAGCAAGACTTGCCATCTGGCCCCCTCAGGGCATGCATGGCTCCAGGGGACACCAGCACTGCCCAACCCCTTCCCTCCATCCCCTGGAAGCATCTCAGGGGCTTCCAAGCCTGGCAAAGTACTCCAGAAGTCATAAGCCTGGGAGTAAATATGTCATTCCCATTCCCTGAGACCACTGTGTGCTCCAAAGTGTTGAGAGTGAACATCTTTGAACACCTCCACTTCCCATTTCTGGCAATAGACGAAGTGTAGAAAAGGAACTCTGGGGTGGTCTCCCACTGCCAAGGATAGATTTTCTTGTTCTTTGTAGACCATTTGGTCTCAGCCTTTTCCACTGATACCTGTATGAAAAGGCCTGGTACCCTTGGGGAACCCCAGGTGTTAGTGGGTCTTCTCACACCACAAATGGCTTTGGGTCCATCCTTCAAAGTTTGAAGCAGGTTTATGGTTAGATCCACATTGGTATATTGCCCTGCTCAGAGCTGGATTTGAAACAGATGATCACCAGAAACCTCTTCCAGCCTAAGTTCTTCCATATCCTGTGGCTACACAATGGCTTTTCAGTGTGATGCTCTCAGGCATGGGATTCAACCTGTTGCCTGCAAGGCTGAAATGCAGGCTGTGATGCCTGTTATTAATGGCTGCAGGACCTCCTGCCCCAGGCACATGAGGCTGCCATCAGCCTCCCAACCTCTCCCAGCTGTCTTGGTGCCCCTGGGGTGAATGCTGCACATGCAGTGTGCATGTCGAGGAGGAGATGTTTGAATGACAGAGGAGTGACATGGAGCTGACTGGGCAGAAAGTGTAGAGCACGAGGTGCCGGCCTGATGGGAGATGAAGGCTAGTGTGGTCACAACCATAACTGCATTGGGGTTGCCATGTTTTCCTCCCTGCATTGAAAGCTGCCAAGTGGTGTCACGTCTCTTTGGTAGGCCCGTTACCCCGTTCTCCTTGGGAAACGGGCATCTCAGGAGCACACACTGCCTGCCTTTTCCATTGTGGTTTTCTTCTGTCCTCCAAACTGAGAAGTTATTCTTTGACTTTGGAGAAGCTCTCTTGTCATCCTGAGGGAATGGCTGACCTTAGGAGGTATCTCTTGCTGACCTCTGCTTTTTGATCCTGGTGTGTGTCCTAAAAGAGAACTTCTTCATCCTCACTCGTGCGGACCTTGGCTTTCCATGAATATGCAGCCCTTTTCCTACAGACTGATGATGTCAATGAAGAGACAAAAGTCGTCTCCTTGCGAACGGAGCAGGTTCCAGCTGTCCCACTTGGTCACAGTGAAATCCAGTGGCTTCTCAGAAACCTCCTCAGAGATCTTCCAGGTGCTTTTCCGGGTTTCCTCCAGAGCCCCCTGCAGAGCACTGCAGAGAAATCAGAGTTCAGCTGTGGTGGAGATCTGGGTGGACAGGATAAGCCTGCTGACCCCTGCCACCAATGCAGGCCTTGGAACCTGGTTTGCTGGACCCATGGCGGAGAACATGCAGGCATTTCCAGCTGTGGGAGGGAGCAAGTCCAGGCAGTGGTGCCTGGTGAACCTGTCCCCTGCAGAAATTAAGAGAGTAGGAAGGCTGGCTGAGCACAAGATCCTGAACTGCCTGGGAAACCAAAGATCTGTTGCTGGTGGTAGCAGGGTACTCCCATTGTTGTCTGGTTACCTTGGGTTGACGGTCATATTCTAAAGTCTTTAGACCTTGGGAATGTGAACGCCCCAGGGCTGGCTTGAGTCTGGCCTAAGAGGAGGTTGGGGCAGTGGAGCAGGTTCAGCTGTGGGAGAAAATGCAGGGAGGGGAGGCAAGATGTGGGGCCAGAGCTTGAGAGGACAGGTTCAATGGGGTGGGGAGGGGATGGATCTGCCCTGGGAGGTGGCAGGATCCCTGTCAGGAGTCTGGCTGGGAGGCAGCGAGGGACAACAATGGATCAGGGGTGGGGATTTGTGCTGGGCAGGTGGGAAGGGGATGAGAAGCAGACCCCTCTCCTCTCTCCTCCCTCTGGTGGCACCCAGGGCTGACTTGGCCAGGACCAGCAGGCAAGGGGCAACTTGGGTTAGGACGATGTCCCATGAATGATGTCCTGAGTGTGTCTGTGCTCAGTGTTCCACATGGAGAGGTCCCCAGCCGACATCCCAAGCCCAAGCTAGCTTGGATTACAACCAGTATGTCTGGGAGATGCCCATGTCACTGGGCATGGCTCAGCTCTGGGACATGTGCTGGATTTCTAGGTAGGCAATACAGAATTAGTCATGGCAGTAAAACAGATGCTGACTGTGAATGTTGCAACTGGATATGATGGGCCTTGGTGGGCAGGTAGATAACATTGTTCCAATAACCACAGACTGATTCTCAGGGGAAAAATGCTAATTATGCCTGCAACATACTATATACTTACATACTTACCACATTACCACTAGCAAAAGATTTTTAAGTCACAGCAGAGCATTCAATTAAAATTAAGCCCGGGTCTTGGCAGCAAGTAGAGGTAAATACAGCATTAATAATAGCACTGTCAGTATTGCACTGTCTCTCAAAAATGGTGCAAGCTCTGGATCCTGCTCTGTGCTTTGGTGCATTAGATTATCTAATCTAAACCTCCCCAC
>NW_010258935.1:0-12680 GCF_000690775.1 Eurypyga helias
TCCCATGACTGCTGCAGGTAATACAGACCAAATTCTTGCTGATTGGGTTCTGATTGTGTAGTACGGCCAGTGCAAAGCCAGGTAGTTTACGTGGAATAAGATGCTGACTCACAGGAGTGCTCTGGAGTTTGTGGCAGTGGCCAGATGAGAAAACAGGCGGTACTGGGAGCATTGGCGGAATCACAGGGTCCCCTGGGATTGTAGCCATGCTGGGCACTGCCTCTGTGTTGCAGTGTGGGTTTCTAAGGGTGTAGGTTGGGTTGTGTTGAGCACTCTAGTTTTGAAGTCGTCTTTGGGGTAGGTGGGGTTGTCCTGAGTTTCTGCTGTTTAAAAGGGCATGAGCTAGAATTTTCACAGAAGGTTATTGTAGAATTTCTGCAGGAGAAGTAACTTAAAAATGGTCATTTTTATAACTAAAAAGCAAAATGAGCATCTTGCTTGCTTCACAATGAGGTACAGTGTCTCCACTTCATTGTATGAGACTGTAAGCTGACAGCAAGGCTTCAGCCCAGCCTAACTTTCCTCTCTAAGAGGTTAGGAAGGAGAGCACATAAAGACAGCTGAAATTCACGGTGCTTCGAAATAGGGATGACTGCAACAGTGGAAAGATTTGTGAGGGCTTATACAACCAGTGTTTCCTTAAGTGAAAGGAGAACGGGTTTGTATTGACAGATTACAAGTAGTCTCTTGAATGAGTAATTTCCTTCTATTTTGGGTGGGAGTGTCAACAATCTATCTCAATTACAACTGTAGTGAGAAAACAACCTGGGACTAGGTTTTCTGGGATACTTTTCTGACACGTCATAGGGCAATGAATTTTGAGGATTATAACTTACCGCTAACTGTTATATTAACATATGCAGAACATTTGGTTAATTTTAACTTCCTGTTGAAAAATGTAGTGGGTTAATAACTTGTTAATCTACTGGTAGTATTATAGGATTGTAAATATTTTACGCTTGTTTTTAATATTGTTTGCATTTTTGTGAGAAATGTGAGCAAAGGAAATCTTTCCAAATACCTGTTTAACACTGTGCTTATTTCTGTACATTTTTGAGGTGGAGAAGAAACATTAAAAGAAATTGTGGGAAGTCTTCACCTTGCTAGCGTTTTTCAGATGTTTCATTCCATTAAAGGGAGATTTACCGTAGCATTACAAGTAACTGTTATCTGCCCATTCATTATGCTTGTGGAGCTGATACAAGGGGTATGCGAGCCTTCCTGCTTGCTATGGGGATAGTTCTTGAAATAAGTTTCAGCCAAGCCTTCCTGCTTGCTATGGGGATAGTTTTTGACATAAGTTTCAGCCGTAGCTTCTTAGCACCAAGTTTGTGTTTAACTTAGTGTCAAGTGTTGATACACATAATTGATAACATTATTTGCTACAGTGATTGTTCCAACTTTTAACATACATGAAAGCCTAACTGTTTAGTGGGGAAAAAATTAGTACAGATTGCTAAAACGCTAAAGTGGGGTATATTGAAGTCTCTTCTTAATTTCATATTTAGGACAAAGCTATTAAATTGTCGTGCTGAGAGATTGTTGTATGCAATTATGCAATCTTATTTTTTGTTTACTTATCTAAATTAAAACAGTTGTCAGTATTTGTATAGGCTGTACACTGACAGTTTACCGTCTGCGTCAGGGATAAAGAGGCAAAAGACCTGAAAGACTAGTCACGCCGCCTGCCATCGTTTTTGGTCTTTGAATCTTAAACCTTAAAAACAAGAGTCTACAAAAAACTGCTACAGAGTTGACTGATTTTATATTAAGATGTTTACAGGAAAGGGTTAGTGGTCTTGATTGCATTTCCCATTTAGCAGAAATCCTCTACGCAAAACCCGCAACCTATAACCAGGGCTTTCTCCAGACCAAATTTAGATTGCCAGCAGGTGTGCTGAAAAGAAAATGGACAAGTGTACTGCATCTCGCCACTAAGAATAATCCTTTGAAGCTTGGTGGTTTTGATGTTTTCTAAGTATCTGTCCATTCAGTATTTTTCATATGCTCCTAAGATCAAAATAACTCCACTGCAAGTATATATTTTGCTAGCTCATTTTAAATTGTTGTTGGAAACCTTTGAGAACTGCTTGTTATCCTGGGGTGGGTTTCTTTGTTTGTTGAGTTCTGTTTTGACCCTGAGGGAAGAGGACTGCATTGAGCATCTCTAAAGCTGAGCTAGCCTTGCTTTTGCTGCTGGAGCCCCCATGGTCAAATGGTGTTTTCACAATTAATAATTGCTTTCTTCTGAAATACTGTGCATCTCAGCCAAGTTCAGCCTCATGTTGCTTAAATGAGCACAAACCACTTTTAAACTACATAGGAGTTAGTAATTGTTTAATGTGGAGCAATGTCTTTCTTCTATTTTAAAGTATTTATTCTGATTCTAACCTGTTACACCGAACTGTGGCTTTTAATACAGCTAAGGAATGGATCAATGTCTGCAAGTATCTGTGCAACCAGTTTCAAACTGTGTCCATGTGCTTTGTATGAGAGAAATGAGAGACACTTTTTCCAAATGTAGATGGATTTTTTTTTTTTTAATTCCCCCTCCCCCGCAGGTCTCTTTCTTATTTTTGTTTTCTATTTAACTGGTTAGATCATGAGGTGTAACAAATGCTTTGTAAATACAATAACTACGTACTAGATTTCTGATATTTTACTGCTTTTACGGAGTGCAGGTGAATTTCCCAGTGCTAAACATTTGCTTAACGCAAGTTGTGTGTACAAGTAAATTTGATTGGTGGAAGAGGGCTTTTACAATTCATTAGGCTAGATGGAAACTGTGGTTTGAGGCAGGGGAAGGGGGATTAGAGACGACTTAGAGTTTGCTTGGAGGCACTAAACCAGGATCCTCGCCTTCAAAGGCAGCGATGTGGCAGCTGCAGTGGACTGGAGGCTGAGCAGCTCTTAAGTAGGTAGAGGAGAAAAGATGACAAGGACGCTCAGTGCAGGAAATCCGGATGCAGGAGACGACAAGATGCTTGGGTTTTGGATATGTTTTATGTTGATTTAAGTTTCTGATGGGCTTATTTTTGCCATTGATAATTGCTTGGCTTGATAACCTGTTGTCTGTTAGTTTAAAAGGAAATTCTTCTCTGTTAAGTTAGTAGCGGCAAGTTTACCTTCTTCCGTCAGCCTTACTCCATCTTGCTCAGCGAGAGCTTTATTTCCATCTGCAATAGGTGGAGATTCTTGCCTCATATAAAGGAGGCTCTGTATTACCTCACAGTCTTACTGGTTTCTTCGTTATCAAACTGGGCCCTCCACTTGGGAGGGAGAGGCGAATGCCATACTGCTTAAAACATCCTATGAAGGATGCCTCATGTCTGAAGCTTTGCTGACTTCCGCCTTGTGTCAGTGGGACTGGAATAACACTCTGAACGGCAGCCAGCCAGGTTCAATCTCCAGTTTAAGTCTTTTCTGACCAAGAATTTCGTCTTTCTGATTCTTTCTGATATCTAACAGTGTCAGAAGCACAGGTTTCATTTCATACTGTTAGCAGTTCCAGCTCCTCAGACCTTGACCCTCAGAGGCCTAGACTTGTGGTTAAACCTTGTGGAGACCTGTCCCTGTGTCTCTGACTTCTGACTGCTGCCTTCACTTAATCTCGTTAACTGAAGCAGGGTGATGCTGGTGAGGAAATGTATAGCAGCATGTCAATCAGTATGTGTGTACTTTAATTCCGTCAAATGCACAGTACTTAGAGCTAGCTTCAAGGCTTCTTAAATCTTAAAGCAACTTCCAAAAGACTATCCAGCTTTGTCTCTTGCAGGCTGAACAAAAGGAGGGGTGGGAGCTGTGTGTACTTACATCATCAAATTTTATTTTGTAATTTCTTTTTTAATAGTGGTAGAGGCTATACATCTCTAGCAGAATTAACTCTTTGTGCTGATACTTTCCTCAAGATTGCATTAAAGAAGGCCTCTTCCTCCAAAACCAGAAATTGATTTATGACATGCCTGCATATCTCTCACTACTTCTATGTTTTAACTGCTTATTTCATATTTAGTGTTACAAAACCTCACGGCAATTTTTTTTTTTTTTACTACTTCAAAAGCTCTGCTTTGTTACCAATGTTGATGTTTATTTAACAGATACTCTTTTTACTTGCTCACCTGTCTTGTTTGCTTGTTTGTTTAAACTGTATTGGCTGAATTTTTTTGATATTGTTCCTTTGCCTCCAACTGATACTTCTTCCTTTAAAAACAGACCAACCAAAATGATTCAACCAGTTTTCTAGAATGCATATTGGGGAAAACCTTCTGCTCATAAAGTTTTCAAGTGGAACCAGTAAGACTGTGGATACCTTTCATTTAAAAAGCCCTAATATTCCATGGCTTGCAGGAAAGATCTAAGCATGTTTCATGCAGATCTGTTACAGTAGATGAAAGGCACCCTCCTGATGCAAAAGTCTGTCAAGATTTGACCTCTTCACAGCCTCTAAAAAATGCAGTGAACAATGAAGTTACCTTACTGCAGGAAGGTGATTGTGACAGGCTGTTTTAGGGAGGCAGGGATAGGAATTAAGAAAGCTTGCTTGTTTCTTTGGTACCTGGCTGCAAGTTTTGTAATTATTTTATAGTGAGCATATAAAGAAAGGTGGATACCGGAGACTGGTGAGGCTGAAATACCTTTGAGAAATTGTTAGAGGACACGGTGAGATGAGGAGGTAAACTCAAGCAGAATTTGGCATGTTAGGAAAAGTGCTAGTGGGACAGGGCATAGTGGTCGGAGAGCACAATGAAGTGGGGAGTCTCAGAGAATGAAAACAACTTGGGCAGGAGGGTGGCCTGAAGTGGACGGAAAAGATGTAGTCTCAGATAAGCGAACCAGCATTAATATAATAGGCCACTCAATCACTGCCGGTTACTCTAACTGTCATCACTCAAACAGCAATTAGTTCAAGCATCAGAGGTTTCTGGTGTATCTAACGGTTTCAGCAATACCAGTCAGCCCAAATGTGATCCCCCATTGTGAAATCTGGAAGCTGTATTTGCTTCCTAGGTATTTTGCTTAAAAAAAAGCCTAAAACATGTTAAACATGTTTAAAAAAAAAAAAAAAATCAAGAAAATTGGCAGTAAAGGATGCAAAGTGAAACCCTCATCATCTCTGTCAGTGAGTACAGTTGTGAAATCTCCAGTTGCCTGACTTGACTGTATACAATTCCACCCCTCCTCCCCCCCTCCATGATCCTTCCACGTATCCAAGGATTTTTCTTTCTTCATTTAGCAACCTGAATGATCTGGGATTTTGTTTGGGTTTATTAACGTGGGATTTATTTTGTCTTGTGGGAAATACGCTATGAATCTACCTTAACATACTAAAAGAACTTGCCGAACGTGCCATCCTCTTTAGCCGTGTGTGCTGTGCGTCACTTGGCCCTGAGACCATACGGTACGTTGCTGTCTAAAAGCTGACCTATTTCTTCCTTACTTCCTGTGACACACACCTAGATTGACCCTTCAGGGTCACTGGCTTCAGCTCCATCACGACATCCTAACACATGCTGTG
Source organism: Eurypyga helias (assembly GCF_000690775.1). Taxonomy (NCBI): domain Eukaryota; kingdom Metazoa; phylum Chordata; class Aves; order Eurypygiformes; family Eurypygidae; genus Eurypyga; species Eurypyga helias. The sequence goes on from NW_010258935.1 coordinate 5,516, forward strand.
TTGGTTGACGTATTGCCCCCTGAACCACGCTGAAACATGGAGCTGGTGTAGGCTGAATGGAGGGTCAGGTAAGTGTGTGCTTATTCAAAATACTGTCTGGAATATACCACCGCAGAAAAGCATAAGACATTTAATTTTTTCTTTTTTTGTTTAATCTATAAATGGTCATAAAACTGTCGATTTATCCTCCCTTCTCCCCCAGTCACTAGAGGCTCCATAATCCCAGCAGGGTTTGTAATCTGGTGCTTGCTGTGCCATCATGTTAAAAGGCATTGGCAATTCAGTAAATAAGGCTTGATGACACAGGGTGAGGAAAAATCTGCTTGGTTGGGGTTTTTTTCTTCCTGTAAACAGCAGAGTGCTGAAATGCGTTACGTTACCAAGCCCTCGCAGGGAGCATTTGGTAGATACTGCTTAAACTGATGATTTTTACAAGTCACTTTCAGAGTCGGTGCAGCTGTTTTGAGATTGATTTGTTTACATTGACAATTAACATCACCTTTTGTATCTTGGTTGGGGAGCAAAAAGAGTTCTTATTACTTTGTTGCTAGAATAATTAACTCCTACAAAACAAGTGATAGGTGAACTATGTCAGGACCAAAAAGTTTGAGTCAAATTAAGTGTTTCTGTGCCAAATGATATTTTCTGTGGATGAGAGTATTCCCCTTGCTCTGAAACAAATACTGGCCATCTTCTCAATCACTTAACAGGCTTATTTGGTTTTTTTTTTTTTCCTTCTCTTACAAAGTATCCTATACCTAGAAAAGCATACGTAGCGCTGTGGGTTTTAAGTTTTTATTTTTGATTAGGAGTGGCTGTCATTTCACTGATCTTGATATTAATCTTAACAATGTAATTAGAACTTTATGCTATTTTAAGAACAGTATAAGAAAGGAAATTTAATATTTGGCTATTCCTAACATACAACTAAATCAGTTCCTTGCAACCCAACATATGTAAATATTATACATGTATAATGATCATTGGAAGTTTAGCTCAGGAAACTTAGAAAAGTTCATTGCTCATTGTCAGATGAGCTTATTGTCAGAAAAACTTTTTTATGATAACTACATTGTAATCTGGTAAACCCAAGGGATTCAGGTCAAATGAGATTCCTGAAAATCATGGTTCTCCTCCCTGCTTTCTCACCTTTAAAAACCAGGGATACTTATTGTGGTGGCAAGTGTGTCACACACTGTACTGACTTCCCAAATGGTCTCATTTTTGTCATTATAAGTTGTGCTTATTTCACTTTGGGTTTTGGTTTTTTTTTCTTTCCCCTTTGTGCTAAGTAGCACTGTGGCAATTTTATACTGAAAGTGTGCATCCAAGAATAATAGTCTGTCCTTCCAGGGTGGCTGTGAATGGCATTTACACACTGCTGTAGATCATCTGCCTATTCATTATATTTACGATGTGTGCAAAAGCAAAATAGAGCAGTTCTTTTCTCAACATTACCTATATTTAACAACTTGGATTTAATTCTGCCCTACAGTTTAAGAAGCCAAACAGAGTAAAGCAAAACCAACCCCAAACAAATGGCTTGTCTAGCTTTTTTGGGAAGCTATTTGTTTCCCCGTACGTGTGTTTCACAAACATAACACAATGATCAGCAAGGATTTTCTTCTGTTAGTGGACTGAATTAGGAGGGTTTTGCTGTCTCAAAAGTCCCTCTACAACTTCACATTTCACCTGAAAGTATCTAATAAATTCTTAAGCCTTTTCAGTCCCTGATGGTAATGTAAAATATTGGTTGATAATGTGTTTTAGGTCTCTTCGTGAATTAGTTTACTTCACTATACCTTAATTGGCAATCTAGAGCAGTGTTGAAAGAGCATGTGGAAGAATCACAACACTTCTACAGCTCTTCTGTCTTTTGGGATCAGGTACTCAAAACCAGAGCCATCAGGAAAAAAGAAGAAAATAACACAGATGAAAAACAAATGAAAGGGGAGAAGGAAGGCTGAAGATAACCCTGTGTGCTCTGGCACAAAAGCAACCAGAAAGAAGGCTTCAGGTTAATTTGCACGTAGTACCTGCAGTAGGTCTGACCTGTAGTATAGTGAAACTTGTGTTTGGTTTGTTTTGCTCCAGGTACTTCTGTAGATCTTCATTGCAAAACAGTTGATAATGTAGCACATTTATTTGTTTATTTTCACAAGGAAGTTGCCCACAGGTAGCCTGAGCAAAAATAAGGTAACCTGTTCGAATAGCTGTCTTCTACCTGGTTTGTGATAGTACCAGTCTTTTGAATAAAGTAAAGAGCTGCTGATCAAAGGCCGTTTCTAAACATTTTCTCTTACAAGCAGTAACAGAGGAGAGCCACTGAGATGTGCTCTTTGAAGAGCCGAGAGATGTGCTGGGACGCTTCTTGGAATTCTGCACGTAAACTAGATGAAAAAACCGTGACAGCGTAGAGCTTCCTTTGCAGCTTGGCGGCCTTTCTAAGAGGCGTGTTTGTTGAAGCACCAATTTTATCGGTTGATACAAAATTCCACTTCTCTGCTGTTTTAAGAGTTGACACGAATACTTTGTCTGACCTCAGGTGCATCCTCTCTTCCAAAGAGAACTGAAGAAGGAATTTGATGCTCTCCTGTTATTCAGTAAAGATCTTTTTTTCTTTGATAAAGATGGTGATCTCTGATAACCACCCACCCACGAGCTGACATCATGCAGTATGCTAATGATAGCTTTTCAGGTATTTAGGTAGAGAAGTTGGTGTACATTCTGTTCCTCAAGGTGTCTTTTAACTACGTGAGTTTCTTTTTAGGTATATTCTTTTTTTGTTGCTGTTTATGGCCATACATGTGTCTGTTATATTATTAGAAAATATTTTCACAATAGACACCTTCAGTTTAACTGAAAAAAAAATCACCTTCTGACTTTTAAATTTGTGCATTATACTCCAATTAATTCAAATTGTCAATTTTTTTTTCTCCAAGTAGTTTCTTTACCCCACTGTTTTCTAATTGCCTATACTGAATCTGGATTTACTGGTTTGAAGTTGTTACTGCTTGTGTGGAAAGAAATAAATGCATGTTTTAGTAGCTTGCTGAAATTGGTATAATAAACAGAAAGAAAAGAGGAATTTGGGTTTGGATAGTCGAAGGCCTGATTACTTGTAGTGAACTAGGAGCTTTTCTAGTAGGTGGGGAGTAGACTGACATGGTGATGACATACCTTTCACTTAGGCACCTGTCTTTTTGGGTTTTGGGTTTTTTGGCCTTTTTTTTTTTATTAAATAAGTAGTCGGTTAACAAGCTTTGTCATAGCCATGGCACAGTTCAGTCATTACAGATTCACAGAGCAGGGAGCCCAGTTGCTGCCATGTTCTCAGTGAGGTTATTTGGAGATACCTTGTCTCAGTTTTAAAGAGGTCGGTGAAATATAAGGTTAAGCACTTCATTACATCAGTGCAACTGTTATTTTTGAACCAGGGGAGTATGGCAATCCAAATTTAGTCTGAGGTTGCATGTGAAACGTGTCGTTATCTGATGAATACGTTACCTCTCTGTTGCGGAAGTAAAAAGAGCGTTCACAGACTGGGTCTCTGGAGCTTTCCCGGGAACGATCCTTGTAATTACTTCAGAGATAAGAAACTTCGTTGAACTTCTGATACCTAGTTCTGACGTGGCTTTCTGTATCTGTACAGCAAAGCAAACTTCACGTTAGCAATGTTTCTTTCTTACTGTCTCTTCGAAGGGTGAACCGAAGAAACTAGCAATTGGCATTATTACCAGTCCCTGTCTGTCTCTTACCGCTTTCCACTAAAGGCCCTGACTACGTGGCAGAACAGAATCTGTTGCGAATTGCGGGCAGCTCAGTGTAGTGTCCTGCAGCTTAGGTTGAATAGGTGCTGGCAGAGTGGCATGAAGTGTGGCCAGCAGGTCAAGGGAGGTGATTCTGTCCCTGTACTCTGCTCTGGTGAGACCCCACCTGGAGTGCTGCGTCCAGCTGTGGAACCCTCAATATCAGAAGGATATCGACCAGTTGGAGCGAGTCCAGAGAAGGCCACGAAGATGATCAGAGGGCTGGAGCACCTCTCCTATGATGAAAGGCTGCAAGAATTGGGCTTGTTCAGCCTGGAGAAGAGAAGGTTCCGAGGAGACCTTACTGCAGCCTTCCAGTACCTGAAGGGGCTACAAGGAAGCTGGGGGGGACTTTTTACAAGGGCCTGTAGTGACAGGACAAGGGATAATGGGTATAAATTGAAAGTAGGGAGGTTTAGATTGGATATCAGCAAGAAGTTCTTCCCGGAGAGGGTGGTGAGACACTGGAACAGGTTGCCCAGAGAAGCTGTGGATGCCCCCTCCCTGAAAGTCTTCAAGGCCAGGCTGGATGAGGCTTTGAGCAACCTGGTCTAGTGGAAGGGGTCCCTGCCTATGGTCAGGGAGTTGGAACTAGATGGTCTTTAAGGTCCCTTCCAACCCAAGCCAGGCTATGATTCTATGAAGATAATGTTGCAGTGCCGACTGTGATTTGGAGTGCGCAGGCGGTGCTGCTCCATAGAGCTCCAGAGGGCCAAGGCAGGTAGCCTCATCTTCCTTTCCTCCCACAGTCGTCTCGCGTTGTGCCTAGGTTAACAGACTCTTTTGGGAAATGTATTTTAGAGTGTATTGATGCTTTGAAATGTTAAAAAAAAAAAAAAACAACAGCCTTTAAACCGAAAAAGATGTGCTGTCACAAGGTTGAGTGTAGGTAACGGTATGCGGCCGTGTTTTCCTGCGTCTTGTGGAGCTGTTTGTTTTGGTTTTCCTCAGAAGAGGGCAGCAAATGAACAACATCGCACTGGCTTTTACTTCTCAGATGCTTTTTCAGCATTCCTCTTTGCCTGTAAACCTCAGTGCAGACTACCTACTGATGTTAGAGTTCAAAATTATGATTTCTACCTGATTTATTTGCTACAAGGATATCTGCAATGTATGAATTAGCCTTCATTCTTTTCTGTATCAGGCAGTAAAATTTATTCAGTGAAATCTATTTCACGTTTATAACAAAGGCAGTTTTATATGAAAGTTTAAGATTTTTATGACTATGGCATTAGGTGTGCCTATATTTTACAGGATAAAATAGCCAAATGACCCAACCCCATGACATTAATAATGTCACCTAAGTCTTGCTTACATCTTTCAAATAGTTATTTTCTATATTTCAAGTTAAATTAATGTAATGTTACAATTCAAAAGAATGTTCTCATGGCCATTTGTCTCCCACCAGAAAATAAAATAGAATGCACTAAAGATAGCGATGCTTTTAAATGACCTATTTATTAATGCATTCACGTACAAGGATGGCTTGTGCATTCTGCTGACAGTACCTGCAAGTTGAAGGCCGCGATTCACAGGGGACACTAGTGATACTAAACAACATAACCAAATTTTATTGTCTTATTTCAGTAACAAAGTAGAGTTTTATCATCTAAAACTTTATGGAGGTGTCCTGTATTACTGACTTGGAGTATTGTGTGGGTTTTTATGACTGTATGGGAAAATGCTGATTAATACCTACCATTGTGAATGTTTTGAAAGTGTGTGGCCCTAATTCTGTTTAAGTTGCAGATCAAGTAGTTAGCAAGAAGCCACAGGGAGAGGGCAGTCTAACCTTTTCAGTTGCTGAGTTTTATCCAATAGTTCCTATGAAGAAGGGAAAATCATAGTGGTATCTGTGAGGATCGGCTGCCTATAATCAATGTTCAAAAGCCAACTGGGAAGAATGAAACTGCTTCCTAACACAACTCATCTATTGCTAGTCTTGTCGGATTGTTTCATTAAAATAATAAGTGTTATAATGCATGTGGGACCTTTATGGAGCCTAAAACTTGATCAAGAGTAGTCAAGACCTTTGGTCTTAATGGGTCAGAATTTCCCACTGTCTCAAACACACCTATTTACATCTGAAGGATGAAAGGTTAAATCATCTGTATTGCAATTCCAGGTTCATTTGGACTTTCACTTCTTAATCTTAGAAGACTGAACCAACCCTCCTTGTGACTGTGTCTTCTTTCTTTTCTTCTTAAAGAAGAAAGAACATGTCAGTATTTGTGGGGAGTTTGCACCACAAGCACTGCATAAGATAAGCACTGCCTGCAATATTATCACAATTCTGAAATCTGCATTTAAAGTGATTACATGTGCTGGAAGTAGGCAGCTATGCTTACACATGTTTTTAAGGACTAATTAAAATAGCTAGAAAATGCAAACAGCTCTACTTTTCACCAAAGTATTTTATCCCCTAACAAAGTAAGGTTGTTCTGTTATGTCATTATGGAAGACATGTCCTTTGAATCTATAAAAAGTTTGGTTTAAATTCTGATTTAGTGAGTAGACATAGTAACAACACTTTCCTAGTTTGTCAATGGCATGTTATACCTTTGAGCTACTGCACTTTTATTGGATTCACAAAAATATTGCAGAAGTTAGCCCCTGCGTTTTTGGTCTCTGCTTCATAGCTCTAAAGTTCTGTCTCCCCGATAGGAGTTGAGAATCTAGGTATTTGACAATTTTTTTTTTTTGGTGGTGGTTTCTCCTCTTGAAAGATTTAAACCTCAGATTTTTCCATATAGGCCTTTGTTTCTACTGAGGTTGTTGTTTTAACTTTCCCATCTTCTATGTATTGAACACTTCAACAGTTCCCTTGTTCACACTGTGTGTGTACTGATGTTCCCTCATGCAAGTTAAGGGCTTTTACTCCTTGAGCAGTGTAAGCTTTATTTCTCTGGTGCAAGCAAGTGTAAATCCACACAGGTAGCTGAGGATTACATCCCCTTTTGCATCTTTCTTGTTTTGAATACTGTTGTGTAAAATAACTGCTGTATGTTTCACTTTTAAATCAGAGTTAGCAGGAATAGGCTTGCCAGGAGACGTCTTGAGTATAATATAAACTGATTTCATTGTTTTCTGAAATACTTAGTTATTTTCATCGGTGAGGGTAATTCAAGTCCTGCTTTTTTGAAAACAGTTTTCGTTAGAGAGTGTTTAAAGAATGAGTAATCCTGTTTATTACATCTAACATGAGAATGTAGTACATGAATTTGGAAATAGTATTTACTTAGTAATTAATTATTTACAGGTATGATTCAAAAGGACATTATTTCCTTTTACTGAGCAGTGATCAATAAACTGGATAGAGATGTAAGCACCTTTTAAACCTGCTGTAGTTGACTTCC